>NW_026623685.1:452645-467932 GCF_030028575.1 Malurus melanocephalus | reverse complement strand
GCCGCCCCTCAGCCGCCGGGTCCCTCGCGCCAGACGCAGCCCTGCGGCTGCCGCGCCTCTCCCGCTCGCGGCCCCTGCCGGCAGCGCTGCGGTTTCTGGGGGGGACGACGCGCGGCTGCACCGCTGAGCCGGCCGGAGCGAGATGGCGGTGGTACCGTCCGGCTGCGGCGCTGCCCGGCCCGGGCCCAGCGGTCGCGGCAGCGTGAGGGCCGCAGGCCGCGAGCCCCGGTGTGGCGGCGCGGGGCGGCAGCCGCCGCAGCGCTGCACGGGCGAGCAGGCGGGAGATGCCGAAGCTGCGCGGGGAGGCCTTCTGGAGGGAGACGCTGCGGAGCGCCCACTACGTGGTGGCGCCCATGGTGGACCAGAGCGAGCTGGCCTGGAGGCTGCTGAGCCGCCGCCACGGCGCCCAGCTCTGCTACACACCCATGCTGCACGCCCAGGTCTTCCTAAGGGACGCCAACTACCGCCGCGAGAACCTCTACGGCGATGCCTGTCCGGAGGACCGCCCGCTCATCGTGCAGGTGAGCGCGGTCCCCTCTCCGGCTCGCCCTGTCAGCCCCAGCAGCTGGAGCAGCTAAGCTGGGCTTAGCGTGCGGTGCGTTCTTGGGTAACGCTGGGGACGCGAGTCAGCGTTGCCACACGCACCCGCGCCGTCCACCGCGCTCGTGCTAACAAATCCASCGTTTTCCAAATGTGCGTGAGTTGWAGGTCGTTAGGCTTATCCACATTTTAACGTGGTTATGTAGGGTGACAGAGATCTCATTTTCTTCGTTTAATTACCGCTGACAGTACTTAGCGCATGAAGATGTGTGCTTTTCTGTTTATGCCATGTTTAGGACAGAATTTGATGTCTTAACCGTAGGGACCTGGAGCAGTGGAGTTCTCATAGAGTTTCAGCCCCCTGCACCTCTTCTTTAACGACAGATTACAGCTGGTCTTGTAGAGTCAGGCTGTGTCCCGGATCATGTACCACTCACGGAGGATCAGTTTTTTGAGTACTTCTCTGGAACCCTGCGCTCAGTGTTTAGCTATAGAGAAAGGATGCAAGGAAGATAGGACAGACTTTAAAGCATGTGTTGTTTCTGCTTCTGGACTACAGTGTGATGTTCAGGTACTTCAGTGTATGCCAAAGAGGGAAAGTGGCTTGTGGAGCTGGAGAAAAATGCAGGGAAAGAGTAGTCATGAGCAGAGGAATGGCTGATTTCCACATGTGGAGCAGTTAAATGGATGAGGACTCTTCGCCCYGGAAAAGAAGTGTCTCCCTTGACTGAGGGGAGAAATAAGAGAAGCCTGTGGAAGTATTACTGGCTTGAAGATGATGAATGGGAAACAAGTAAGTGTAGTGGTTGTTATAAACTGCAGAATYCATTACTATGAGATTGTACTGGATTCTGAAAGATTACATGAGTTTACAAAGCAAATGAAGGAAAACACTTGAGGGTGTTTAGGCGCAACAAACACACCTTCTCCTTGCAAAGTCCTTAAAGACACTTTTCAGCTTCTGCTGTTTCCTAGACATCTGATGTTGAGGTTTGATCTGTCTCAGTACAGCTTTCACAGAATCACAGGATATTCTGAGTTGCAGGGAACCCACAGTGATCATCCAGTCCAGCTCTTAAGTGAATTGCCTATACAGGGATAGAACTCACAGCCTTAGTATTACTAGCACCATGCTCTAACCGACTGAGCTAATCTTAGCATCTTGTACGTTCTTCTGTGGGAGGGAGTTCCTTTTGACACAGAAAAATACAAGTGGCAGAAATTCAAGTAATCTTAGAAAGCTGTAAGTCACAGATCTTTAGCTCACTAAGCTGTGTGGTCTGGATGATCTGAACAGGATCAGTTGCTGTGAGCTTTCTGTGTTACCCTTCTTCCCACTGGCCACTATTGGACATAAAGTACAGAACTAATTAATCTTTGGATCAATCTTATGCAGCAGTCCTTATAGATTTGGTCACAGAGTCTCAGAATTAGATTGGGCAGAGGTACGTTTGAGCTCAGCCTGCTCTGAAGGCTTTGTTTACTGTGCCAACATTCTCATTATATGGCAGGGTTGGAAGCTTTTCATTGTTTCAGTCATCTCAGAGAAATCATTTTTTTTTTTTAGTTGGTGTCAGTCATAGTTTATGTAGTGCTATAAGATTTAAGTAACACCTTCTGCTCAGAAGAGTTAGTTTAAATTTTGTTTCAAGTTTATGTAAAGATGTGATGACATAGGTTTTTGTTAAAAATGAGTTTTAGAAAATCCATTTAAAAGCATAAATGAGAAGAATAGTCTGTCTCTGTCCTCTTCAAACAAAGAAATTTCATATTAACCTATTAATTTGCTTCTTCCACTGTGCTTTGAATGTAATGGAGTCCTGCGGAACGCCAGCAGTGACCGGTCACCAGCCTAGTGTCACCCCAGTCACTATAACCTTTTGCACTTGACCCATGAGCCAGTTGTTCACCCATCACAGAGTGTGTTTCTCCAGCTGTGGGGTGGACATTTTGTCCAGAACCTGTGAGAAGCGGTATCAAATGTTTTACTGAAATCCAAAAACATTACATCATGGCTTCTTTTGATCATTTTGAGAAAGTGTTTGCTATTATTAACTGCATATTTGCCTGTTTTCTGTAGCAGATAGTTGCTTCATAACTACATCATGACATGGTGTCAGTACTTGAAGAAAGCTGTTGCCTAATTATTCCACTTTCCTTTGCGTTTTCACAGTTCTGTGCCAATGATCCTGAAGTGTTTGTCCAAGCAGCACTGTTGGCTCAGGATTACTGTGATGCCATAGACCTAAATTTGGGTTGCCCCCAAATGATTGCAAAGAGAGGTACGTGCAGATCTGAAGCCTGGATAAACRGAGAAATGGCAAATGGAGCTTCAAACGTGAACATTGGCAGTAAAACATCAAGAGGGCCAAATCAAACCTTGGGGAGGGGCTGCAGTACTGCTGAAGTCAGACTTAGTTTCAGCCAGTGTAGCAGGTAACGCTCTGTAGTACCTAAAGCAAAAATTAAATATAATTAATTCCAACTTCTCTTAAGTGGCAGCTCCTGTGATTAGAATATCCTTCAGAAAAGGTAGTAAGAGCTTGATTTTCTTTCTGATTTCAGTTGCTTAAGTAGGGTAATTTTGAAAAACTGCATTTAAAATTACTTAAAATCATTCAGACACTAAACATCTCCTATTTTCCTGATACTTGCACAGAGCTTTCTCACAATAGTGTAGAAGAGGACGACATCTGCTGAATCCTTTACAGATGTCACRTGTTTAAAAACCAGAACTAGTGTTTGAAAAATTTGTATCAGTTAAGGTGTTGAGAAAAGGTTTGTTGAGTAACTGCACATTCTTCTGAAGTATCTTTCAAAGTCTAATAGGAAATGATCAGTGGTACAAATAGATCTCTCAGTCTGGTCATCTTTTTTCCTAATGGGATTTATTAAACATCTGGTATAAACCCTTGGAAGTTGGACTTTGAGCTGCCAGTGTTAACACATCAGCCTTAGGGAATACCAGTGAAAATAGGGTGTGGAGATTCCTTGTTTATCCTGTAGATCTAGGATGGCAGGGAGAACAGAATGATCTGATTCTTCCAGTTGGGGCAGGACAGAGCAACTCTGTTTCTTCCAGTGAGGCATATGAGTGTCTGGATCTTTGTGAGTATTTATGAAAACTGTGCTTCAGGATCTTACTCTTCTGCACAAGTCTGTCATATGCTATTTTATCATAGGTCACTATGGAGCATTTCTGCAAGAGGAGTGGGATCTTCTTCAGAAAATGAGTAAGTATTTTAGAGAGGAAATAGGATGAACTAGTCAAGATTTAGGGATTTTGGAGGAAAGAAAGTGCATCATATTTCTATGGATAAAGTTTGGGTTTTGAGGGGACAGTTGCGTTCTTTTTTTTTTCTTTTAATTTCTGACTGTATTCCAGTGGCACCCTCACGATACTTGGTGGTATCCCACTGCAAAGTCACACTAGATCAGCTAAAAGACTGCCATGCCTGAAATAACTTTAGGTGTCAGTCAATTAAATTCCAGTCTATGAAGGCTTAGTGGCTCTCCATCTCTAGAGACAGTAGAAGTCATGTTTCTGCTTGAAGCCATGGGTGCCCTTTTCTGACCAATTCCATGTACTCTTTCTGTCCACAGCATGGCAAGTTAGGCCTTTCTTCTCCTAATTTTTGGCGGTTCTTTTCAGGCTGTTAGAAGCTGTTGTGAACAGTACCTTGTTTTTTTAAAAGAAATTCATTTGTAACTGATATAAAAAGCAACGTTTTTCATAGAACTGAGAATGTGCCTTCACCCCATTTTAGAGCAAGTGTTTGGACCGTGAAGTTAGAGAGTCTTATTTCTGTTAGCATTCCTGGTGGTCTGGGGAATCTTAAGTAATGTTTGGCACGAAGACACTGCTGAGAACCTGGAAGATAGACAGTGCTTCCTTGCCCCGCATGTAATGTAGCTGTTGAGAAACATGCAGATCAGAATAGCCTCAAGGTGTGAAGAGAACCCAGGTCATCTAGGTGGGTGAGAACCCAGGCTGTCTGGTAAGAGAATTGTCTTAGGCTATCCACTTCCTACGTCTTTCCCCAGCCACCTTTAAAATGGTGGAGCACTCTTTCCTCCTTGCACCTGTGTACACCTTGCTTCCTCCTTTGGAAGGGTTATAGGAAGTGCCTGTCATTAGAGCTTGTAGGATTTGAAGACAGCAGAAGACTTCCTACATTGTAATGTGCAAGGTCTAGAACAGAAGAGAATTTCAGGCACGCCATTAGTCAGTGTTTTCCTGTTGCCTCTCTTTGTTAGCTCTCTCTTTAGTATGTTTGTGATTCCATGTTCTGTGTAAGGACTGCAAGTTTAATATGTTGTTCTAGATTTTACCCTGGCTATATAACCTGCATTTGCTACTTGATTGGGTCCACAGCCTACCTCCCTTGATAAGCTTATGCTTGCCACGGATTAGACTCTACTTAGCATAATGATTTGGATGATAATTTGCAAATAAGTGAAGCACTTTTTGTAGGAAGAGTAGACAAACAAGTGTTAATGTTGGAAGAGTACTGTGATGATAATAAATTTGTATCAATAATTGTGAGGGGATGGTCTTTGAAAGTGAAACTTGATGCAGTAGAAATGTTAAGGGTTACTCCACCTTGTTAGGATGCAGATTTTGTGCTTCATATTTTACTGTTTCGTAATTAACCTATGCGATAAGGACTGCAGATGACACTGCTGGTTTTTTTTAAGCTGTGAGACCTGCATAGCATGAACTTCTCAGGGCTTTTCTATACCACATATCAGATCTTGAGGAGAGCAGATGCTTTTCATAGCATTGTGCAGAGCACTTACCTGTCTTTTCAATCTTTCTCAGTTTTACTGGCTAACGAGAAGCTCTCTGTTCCCATCACATGCAAAATCCGCATTTTCCCAGACATTGACAAGACAGTGAAGTATGCACAGATGCTGGAGAAAGCTGGCTGCCAGGTAAGAAGGCGGCTCCTCCCCATACTCTTGCGTTGGACGTATCTCTGTGCACAGAATCTGATGACCAGTTTTGGTATACTCTGGAGATTAACAGACTGCATTCCTTTGCAAACAGAGCAGACAGCATGCAGACAGAGTCTGTATGTTCAGTCCAAGGCAGCAGGTCAGTAGTACGGTGTGGAGGACATGATGATTTCACAGTCTCTTGTAATCACTGCACTGTGCAGTGTCCTTCACTGCAATTGAGCAGCTCAGTCTTCATCTAGTTCTGCAGGAGGCAGTGTGAATGCATGAAATCCACAGGACTGTAGAAAAAAAGGGTACCACTAGAAGAAATAGGCGGCCTTCTAGAATTTAACTCCAGTTAAAATGGAAGAGATGGTCTGACATTTGAGATGGTATTGACAGCATCTGGACCTTCTGCTGGGGAGAAAGTTAGATCAATATATCACAAATTCCAAAGCAAATCACAATGGGAATCCACTGTGAAAGGAAATCTGTAGTGTCTCCCATGATACAATCTTGTCAGGCCATGGAACAGCAAGACAAAAGGAGCCTAAGACCATGTCAGAGTAGGTGAGTTGCTGATACCTTTCTATGATGCTAAACTCCCTGCACTGTTGAAGTAGCAGCAGGAACTCAGTGGCATCAATGAAGTGTAGGGGGTGAAAGGAAATTTTTGTCAATGGATTTATTCCAGTGGTTCATTCACATGGAAAGTAAATGTAATTTTGTGTTGCAGCTGCTGACTGTGCATGGCCGTACTAAGGAGCAGAAAGGACCACTTGCTGGCGTGGCATCTTGGGATCACATTCAAGCTGTCAGGTTAGTGAGCAGTACCAGTCTTAGTGGATTCTTACTGACGCTCTGGATTTTAAGCAGTGTGTACAGTAGCACTGAGGAGCAAACAAATTTGTGTGACAGGAGATGAATTTCTGGGTTGACTCTAATTCTCAATTTTATGCATCTGTTTTATTCACTGGTACAGAAAAGCTGTAAGCATTCCTGTATTTGCAAATGGAAACATCCAGTGTCTCAGTGATGTGGAAGARTGTATCCGTAAGACAGGAGTACATGGTGTCATGAGTGCAGGTAAGGAAAATGAACTTGTAACAGACGAGAATAGGAATTGTTTCTTATACTCTTAGCAGCCCTGTATACATTTATTAAAAGCATATGTCACATTGGCTTGGTGAACAGCTCTGATTGACAGCTGAGTGGCCATTCTCCCTCCTCTTATACTGGCCATCTCATACCAGGACCAGGAATCACTTAAGATTCRTAAGAATTTTTATGTTGGGCTTGCTGCACTAGACAGCTCAAATCTAATTACTTGAGGCATATGGCACTCCTGTTGTCCTGGAATATTTTTGTGACATCTGTTAATCAGTGGAAGTTTTTGCATGGTTCTCAATGAGCTAAGCGCATCTGCAGATTAGTTTTCCTGTAGGTGTTTCACGTTGGGCTGGGATAAGAAAGAATTGACATAAGTTCCTACAAGAAGAGCTAGGATAGGCATCAGAAAGAGCTTCTTCGAATCACTCACACAGTTAAAGAAGGGTTGTAGAGTCTTGGGTTTAGAAAATACTGGTTAACAAAAGGCTTATGAAGCTAATAGAGAAATGCATAGTGAGAAGCTGTATCTTATGAACTCAGGCCAGACAAATATTAATACAGGCATAAGGTAAGACACCTATTGTGTAAGTATTTAACCACTGGGCAACAAAAGCAATGATTTCTCTTATTTATTGTTTTATTCTCTTTGTGTCAAGGTTACATGCCTTTCTAGAAACTGCACTTTAATTAGATGTGAGCTCTTTGGCTCAGTTAGGAATTGTATAGTAAAATATAGTATCCCAAGGTCAGGCTAGAGTTTTATGAATCCTGTGTTCCACTTGTGAGTATGTGGCTGATGCGTCGTGGCTGTAGAATCATAAAAGAGATGATCAAACTACAGAGCAGAGGTTTTGCTTTTTGTTTCAATCTGGAAATGCAAACTTGTGTATTTCTTTTCATTCCCTAGAAGGTAATCTTCATAACCCAGCTTTGTTTGAGGGCCGGAACCCACTGGTGTGGGAGATGGCTGAGGAGTATCTGGAGATAGTGCGGAAGTACCCTTGTCCATTGTCTTATGTTAGGGCTCATCTCTTCAAGCTTTGGCATCACACGTGAGTATCTCCAGAGAACTTTTAATGTTTTTCGGGCTCATCCTGCTTAGCAAGTGTCTGGGTTTTCTGGACAAAGATTTGTTTGGCCAGAATTAATATGCTGCAAAGTTTTCTTTCCTCGACCTGGCTGAAGAGGGTGTGGGCTGAGGCCTTGAGTCTTCATATCCGGGAAACAGGGCATGGGGAATGAATAAGTTGCCACAAGATCAGCTGGGATGTAAGCTCACAGCACACCAGCTGCCATGTGGTAATTGCCCATCTGCACACACACACTTCATGGCAAACACAAGTTAACTATCTCCTTGTTCATTGTGAGGCATAGCACTGTTGCATTTGTTGTGGAGTAAGCACATGCCTATGGGTAGTTACTGAGAAGCAGCTGATGCATTGTACATTCATGTTTACTTATGTCAAAGTACCTTGGTTCTCTGCCAAGTATTTATCTGGAAWAGATATAGGTGCTTTTCTCTGGACTTGCAAGGAAGAACATAAGCTTCTAGCAAAGGCAAATGGATCAGGAAAAATGTATAAAATGCTTTTATGAAGCTATTTTCAGTTGATCTCAATCTAAATATAGCTTGATGCTTGGGATTTTCCTCAGGCTTCAAGTTTACCAGCAGCTGCGTGAAGAATTAGCAAAAGTGAAGACTCTGGATGGCATTGTAGATGTCAACCGGGAGCTGAAACTGCGATGCCAGGTACCACCATGGGCTCTCATCTCCCAGAACTGCCAGCACTTGCTGGGAACACACCACGGATGGCACTCATGCACTTGACATTCATTAGTCACTTCTCTTGACTTTGTGGCTTACCAGCCTTGGTACTGGTAGTTTACTGCAGTAGCATCCCCTTAAGCCTGGACAACTTTACATGGGATAAAGCTGATTTAGGAGTTACAAATGTGCTTCAATTCATCTGTCTTAGTAAGTGCTTTTTTCGCCTATATGTAACTGTCAGTAATTGTTAGCTTAAATTTCAGTTCGTGATTTCCTGGAGTTTGAAGTGTTCTTTAGTGTATTTCCTGTCAATTCCAGGGAAACTGACTGTAACTCTATGTTGCAGGAAGAAATAGCTAATCAGAAAGAAGGAGAAAAGCCAAAAGAAGGGTTGCCTTTTTTCCACTGGATCTGTCAGCCATACACCAGGGCAGGGTGAGTTACCTCTTTTGATACTTAAAAGTATTCATAGGCCTTTCCCCCCGTACTGTCAGTATGAGTCGTTGATTCTCTTGTAGGAGCTTACACTCATTAAAAAAAAAAAAAAAAAAAAAAAAAGTGGATTATTTTTATTCTAGTTTGGTTTTTTCCTAGTTATTGGTTTGATCATGGGGATGTTGCTTATTGTTTACATCTTCTCCTTTGGATCCTCCTCGAATTTCTCTCTCTCTCTGGAAAGTAAAAACCAGGAATCCCACGGCAGCTCAGCATGAGAACCTGATGTGCAGCAAATATGCTACCTGACAGTGTTTTATTGTTACATGCAACATGAATGTTGCTGGTAATGGCCATGGATGAGAACTAAATTGTATTCTATAAAGGATGCTTGTTATGGATGGACAAGCTTTTCAGATAGCTTATTCCCCTTCTGCTGAAATTTGGGCTGAAGAAGAGAACAAATATGTYAAGATTAATATTTAGGTAAATTCTTAAGTAAAACCTGGGAATAACAGGTGCTGAATTTAACTCGCCAACTTTAATTGGCTTTCCAGCTGATGTATCTGATAGTGTGTCCAACTGCCAGTGGTAAGTAAATAAGTTAGGTCTTTCTGTTCCTTCAAATGACACTTCCTTGTTGCCATGACGGAAAGGTTTATGGTTTATCCAGATTTCTGTAAACCAAAATAATGATCAGGGAGCAGCTACTTTTGCCCTCCAGCCAACTTAAAATGAAATTTACTGTTTTAGGCCAAAGGAGAGATGCAGGGAGAATGGAACTGAAAAAAGTGTGCGAGGGAAGCGTACTCTGGAAGAGGAGGAAGATGGAAATTCTGAGCTTCTGTCAAAGAATAAGCAAAAAAAGAAGTTAAGAAATCCAAATAAAAGCTTTGATCCATCTTTAAAACGTGAGTTCTATTTATTGGCATAAATGTATGGGGAGTTGCTGATAGCACCTTAGACATAAATGGCTGCTATGAATTTTCCTAGCTTGTGTTCTTGTGCAAACTTCTTGCAAAAGAGGGGGAATTGCTGGGAAATTTCAATAGCAGGCAATGAGATTCAAATAATACTCACTAGTGAAGGCAACGAGGATCAAAGTAGTAGGTCACTGATTCTCTATAAGCATCTTTTTAAGATCAAAATGGTTTGCAGACTGAATTGCAGCTGTCACTAGTATTTGAAATGGAAATTTTGTATGAATTTCAAGCTGATGTCCTCCTGATTTGGACTTGATTTGAGGATTAAATTTTTTTATGCTTGGATTTAGCTTCGAGGCACTTAAAAATTCAAAGTATCTTTACCTTAGCACTATTATTTGAGGTACTGTATTTTTATTTCAAAACGACTCTCTGGCTAGAAGAGCACCAGTCTTTATTTGGTCCTGATTTTTTAACTTACTTCCTCCACATAAAAATACCATTGCTGAAATCAGCCTTCTCTCTCTTTCAGCCAAATATGCAAAATGTGATCAATGTGGAAACCCTAAGGTAAGTCAGTATGAGCATCCATAAAAGTATGTCCATAATAAGTGTTACGTGGGGAGGAAATTCCATACTTAGGCTAAAGTGTTGTAACCATTAACAGAAACCAGTCCCTGAAGTTGAAGGTGTTGCACAGAAATCCTTAACGTGTATAGGTTATTTGAGAGAATTTGCCTTCTTCTCCAAAATAAGTGCAGTCTTACTGCTGCTGAGAATATTTATTAAGACAGTTGAGTGAGTTAAATGAACTTCCCAAGATATCTTGGAAACAAATGTCCAAGCTTCCACACTGTGAAATTAAAAATAAACCCCGTTACTATGGTTAGTGGTTGGTGGAGTTTCTCTGTGAAGTGAGAATTTGAACATCTAGTGTGGTTCTGAGTGTATTAATAAAAATACTTTAAATGACATCACAGTACAGCCCGTAGTAAGTGTCAGACAGCACCTGCAGCTCTGGTTTGTGTCGTGTTTGGATATCTGCCCTTATTGAAACAAGCCTGAACGCCTCCGCATCCTCGGTTCTGCCTTTGCAGGAGATGAACATTGCCTTTCACCATTAGCATTGCAAAATGAGGCAGCTGGTTTACAGGTTGTGTATTGAAATTTCAAATATTTAATATTTGCAAAGAATTCATTTTGTTTATTTTTCCCTTGGGGAACATAGCTGTTTCCTTGACTGGGTGCCGTTGCTGAGCTGTGTGAGCAGAGTGTATTTATTGCTGCTGAAATACGTATAAAGGAGGGTGTAAGATGCAAGTAATTTTGTGTTCTAATGTAAAAGTTAGCATTACACCTGGGGAGAAGGGTGAGCCTAGAACACAATCATGTGGCATTGCTCCCTGGTAATACTGTTACCGCAGCATAGCAGTGGCAGCTAGCTGGGGCTGTGTTTGAAGCTGGAGCTACTGAAGAAAATGGAAAACTTTTTGCTGTGTTCACTGCTGGGAAAACTTTGAGAACTGGGCTGGTCTGCTTACAAAGCCATCCTGTTTCACAGTTAATCCAGGTGACATCACTTGCTGCATAAACCAGGATTGTCTGCAACAGGGCTTAGGTTTATTTTTGTTTTGCTCTTGCATCACTGCAATGTTGCAATCAGCCCTTGAAATCTATTGACTAGGCCGGTAATTTATTCTTTTTCCCTAGATTATGTATTTCTGTCATGAAACTGGGGTTGGGTGTGTGAAGAAGATTAAGAAGGAGGAGAAGAAACTCAACTGAGGCTTCCCTAAACATTAAGGAATTTTTAACTGGGATTAAAACGGGTGAAGGGGGAGCCACGCTAAACAACACCAGCCCCGTTTTCTAAGATGTGTGTGAGCAAAGCATCCCAGAGGCCCAGGCCAGTATAGCCACATCATCAGTTAGCCAAGACTCAGCTGCTACTGTCCCCCAAGGGTCATACATGATATTTTAATAAATATGCAATAATAGATAGGTGTATTTTAAGCTGCAAGTAGGGAAGTAATTCTGGTGGTAGCGTATTTTAGGCATAACTACAGATGGTAGCACATGTCAGGCACTGTTCTCATTTAGTTGCAGAAGACTAGAACAAGCTCATGAGCACCAAATGTGCTCATATCTGTTCCAGAGGGCTTACAGCATGTGCCTGGTTGTGGTGGATAACTCAGCTGCCCAACAGGCCATGGGAGTGGCACAAGTTGAATGCGGATTTTTTTTTTGCCTGGTTCAGGGTTTTTTGTTATGTGCAAACAGTTGATAGCCCACAATAGGACATCAATTGTAATCTTCATTAGGCTGAGTAAATAATTTTTTCCAAAGATCTGAGAGTGCAGAACTCATGTATTGTTACATATTACAGTAAACAGTAATAATTTCATTTGCACTGACACAAGCTTCTTTATATCCCCATCCCAAATCAGGGCAATAAATGTGTTTTTAACATGTGCCGAGGATGCTGTAAGAAAAGGGCATTTAAGGAGACAGCAGATTGTCCAGGTAAGTGCACTTGGCCTTACCAGGCATCAAGCAAACATCTTCCATGTATGTTCACGACTTTAATCTTTGGGGTGTAGATGAGTGTTAAAATTTACATACATAACTGTGTAGAAGTTTATAGTACCATTTCCTTCTGTGTATGTTACTTCTCCTGCTTCCAAAGCCTCGGGATGTAGTTTCCAGTCTGTGAGGACCCATTCTTTATAAGAATAAGGTATTGTGTTTATCACTGTAGTCATCTCATTTCAGGATGTTGGTTTGGGATTTTTTTTTTCCCATTTTGCTTTTTCAGGTCATGGATTACTTTTTAAGACCAAGTATGAAAAATCCCTTTCATGGCAACACAGTCAAAGAGGAATTCAAGCCCCAGAAATCAGTCAGAGAGGAGAAGCAGAGGTGGGGGAGATGGCAATGCTGAAAGAGGCTGGTGACAGCACAGCGTGAAGTTTTGGAAATGAACAGTCCCAAGAGCTCCTGTCAGACCACTACTTCCCTGGGCCAAAGAATGTGCCATCTCCAGTTCACTGCCAGCTGTGTACTTGTTCCACATTATTAAGTTCCGGAAAAGTTTTATTTAAATAAAAAACTGCTTACTCAGGGAATCATCCAGCATTTGAAATAAAAGAGATGCAATTAAATGTCTCATGCTGTATTTTAAAGACTGAAARTGCTGCATTTTTGGGTGGGGGCCATTTCTGTAAGTTGCCATCACACTCTGCCTCTTGTATGCTCATTTACCCTTCATGCTGTGTTTTTTTATATTGGGGGCTAAATTTATTGTATTAGAACAGCCTTCTGGTGTGCTAAAAATAGCAATAGGTGACTTCCTCACTAACAGAAAAAGTTGTCACATCTGTCAGCATTTTAGTGGGCCACATTTTCAATGTAGAAAGGAATGCAGCAGTACTTGGAAAATGTGAATGGAAACTGTAAGATATTGCTATAATCACATCAACAATTATTAGTTTCTTACAGTATGATAAAACTTTACAGCCTTCAATGAGCCAAAGATTGGGAGAGGATGAAATCTGTTTTAACAGAGAGGGTTGTCTAAAAATAGGTGGTAAGTTGGAGCCAAGTCCATGAATGTTTCCTTGCTGAAGGTCTAACACTTGATTATGTAACCATTCCTTCTCCTCCCCACCTAATAAATTCTGAGAGATGTGTGTCAAAACCAGATGCACGTCTACATCTACCTTTTTTAAAGATGGAATCTTTAAAACAATGCTGAGACCATTGCTGCAGAGTCCCAGGAGATATGTACAGATCATATTCACATATATGGCCAGGGGCAGAGACCAAGCTCTGTTATTTTCTCCCTCACCCACTGATGCCTTTCAGACATAACAGCTCACAGACAATGCTGCACCAGCCATAGTCTGTAACCACCTCTTAAAAACCTCCCCCTGCAAAACTTGGCAACACAGGCCATTGTGCTAGACAGGCTCTGGCCAGGTAATTACCAATCACTCCCAACTACTCCAACAAATCTGATAATGGCAGTTTCTACATTACCACTAAGAGTGATTGTGCTAATTTAAAACTGCCTTTGCCAAAAGAACAAGGTTCTTTCCAATTATTTTTCCTTTATTCCTAGCAAGGTCTTGTAAAGAAAGCAGGATTTACGCTGCATGAAGAATCCATCATGGCCTACCACTGGCATTTCCTTAACAAAAATGTGATGCACAAGTTTATGAAATCCATGCAAATTAACTCCTCTGATAGTATCTTAGACATATGTACATGCTACACATCCCACAAAACTTCATCCACTGAATGATCCTGGTGGTCACAGGGAATCATTGAAAATTCATTCTGTGTGGGTCACTGTTTTCCCATTTATTACTTGGGAAATTAATTAGAAATGTAAGAATTATTTTTACTGGGGCACACTGCTTATGAATGCAATTTACCTAGAGCTATATCCATGCTGTGTTGTATCTAGTGGAGCTTGGAACTTGCAGGCAGATAGAACAAAGGACTGAGGTGTCGGACAATGTCCAGAAGAAACGTACCTGGAGAGCCTTAACTACTCCCATCCACAAGATCCTGAAGCAATAGCAGCTTCTTTGACAGGCAAAAGGAAAGAATTACATACCAGTAATTCTACACAAATCATCCATGATGCCAGTGAACTAAGCAATAAAAGAGAAATGCTCGATCACTACCGAAGAGGCTGCAAACATTTTTGTCTGGGGAGACAAAAACTTCTCAGCTCTGGTGCTACCGAATGGCCTCAGGCCAGGGCCAGAGATGGAAACTGTTGTTGCCACCTTTGTGGGCCCCTTTGCCGCTGCTGAGGAATGTGATGCTGCTGGTGTCTGAAGAACAGATTCCAGTCAGCTCAAGTCATCAGTGACCACTGAGGAGCCCTGCAGCAGAAACCTCCAGCAAGGGACAGATGTCAGGCACTAAAATCCTGGGATTTTAGCCATCCCACACTTCACTGGGATGCRTCTTTTAAAGAGCTGAGTATAAGATCTTTTCCTTGCAAATAATACACTGGGGAACTTTGTTCCCATTTGGGGAACAAAGCAAGGATGTTTAAGCAGCATTATAGGACTAAAAGGCTTCCCTTCAGCACAAATGGAAAGCATCACAKTACTTTCCCTGTATTTCTTATAAGGATGTACAGCAATTTACCCAAGGACTCAACTTGCCTTTCTCACTAAACTGGTCATCAGTGATGCCTGCCACAAAGTTCTTCCCTCAAAAATGGGAGTTTTTAATGCCAAATGGAAGACATGTAACCAAAACTTCACAGGAATTACTGCTTCCTTTTCAGCATCTAAGTTATAAGAAGCATTGAATGCCAGGAAAGACCACTGTTGCTACAGGAGTTTCGCTGTTCGAATGCTCCTTCAAAATGCATTTTCTTCACAGTTCATCCAAGCTACATCCAGCTAGATCAGAAAGCAAAACAAAGCCTAGACAACATCATGAAGCTTAGCATAAAACCCACCTTTTAACATAAAACTCCAAACACTAAAAAGCTTTTAAATCCTGCTGTTTAATGCTCTAGGTACAACAACTTATTAAAAAAAAAA
>NW_026623685.1:424849-452475 GCF_030028575.1 Malurus melanocephalus | reverse complement strand
CCCCCCAAACACACACCCACACCCTGGGCTGCCACCTTTAACCCCTTTATGAAAGGAAAAGCAGAATAAATGCTCCTGGAGACTGGGCACCTAGACTGACTCTTTTCATGCCTCCACAAGATTTGAGTCGTGTTTTATGGCATTTATCCATTCTACCCAAAACCAACGGTTGCATATGTGGGGAAACCATGACACACTATGGCAATAAGACTGGACAAGCAGCAATATTTGCATGAAGTAGAGATTTACTGCTATGATAACACTGGGCCCCAAATCCAGGTCACACACAAGTGGGAAACACATCAGGAAATAGTTCTTTGAAAACAGAGACCAGAGAGAGAGAGAAAGAACCTGGCTTCAGGCAAACATAAAACCCTAAAACAAAGGCCGGTGACTGAATGCACGGAAGCAATGCCATGTTTTCTGGTGCAGGTGAATTCTCCCAAGAGTTGCTCAAAGGAAATCTTCTCTGCCATCAGAACTCTAGCTCCATAATTGAGAACAATGCACTTGTAAGTTTATTTGGAAAACAGAAAGCTCAGCATTGCTCAAAACCAAGGCAATACTTCCAGGCCAGCAAAACTCATCTTACATCATGCCTGTCCATTCAACTAACTATCTTTGCTGCTTTGAAACAAGAAAACTAATAGCAGCTGAAAAACAACTCAGCATCTGTATGAATAACCCGACAGCTCTTTATGGAGTGGTGGAGGGAGAATGAAGGAAGGATTTTTGACCAAAACTGAAATGATGACCCATTACAGGGATGCTGTTTTTAAAAATAATTTCTTTTCAAGGAGAATTGAAGTTAATGGAATATTTATATTATCCACCACCAGCCCTGACTCTCTCAATGTGAGCAAGAAGTGAGGGAGAAGGGGACAGTTCGTGAAGCTCAGCAGTTAGTGGGTGAGACACTGGGTACACGTTTCTTTTGATGATGCATGAAATTTTTCACATGTTGGTGCTCATTCTGGATTGGCTGTTAGCTGGAGTGAGCTCCCCTTGGCTACCTTCCCTCGGAGGAGACTGCAACAAGACCAAATTACATCCTAGTTAGTGATGTGCAAATATTCTGTGGCCTGAGAGACAAAATGAAGCACAGGTGAAGCACAGCAGGATGGCAGCAGCAGGAGAGCAATACCCCCAGGTTTATAAATAACAATGGCTTTGTGTTTACAACTTCTACCGCTCAGGAAACCTTTTCCTAACCAGTTCAAACCAGAACTTCTTAAGCCACTCTTTTTTATTATGTACAAGGTGCTGTTGGCTCCAGAGATTGAATACTATCTGGCATTTAGTAATCACAGGGATTAATATAGTACAGAAATTAACACATTCTGTGCAGGCAGCCTATCCTCCCTAAAGGCATCCTCTCCAAACTGCAAAACAGAAGGAACTCTCCTAACAATTAATGCATTTTTTAATTCCTCAGCTGAAAAAATTACTTCAAACAGTCTTTATTGATAAGGTAAAAGATGTGACTATCAAAGATTGGATCTAAGGAATTATTCAGAATTAACCCAACCATATAAACTTCAAAGGATATTCTGACTTGTACAAGCGGGTTAATGTATTGATGTATTGGCTACAAACACCTGTTCCTTATATATTTAGTATTTACTATCGTAAGAATTTGTCCAGTTGTGAACACAATAGATTCATTCCCATCCAGAATGTCCAATTCATCAACTTTTACAGTTTTAGTTAAAAAAAACCCCCAAACTAAAACCTTACCACTACCTTTATAGTCCCTGTTTAACACGTCCATACCTTGACATGGATCTGGTTGCGCAGGACTGCGGCTCGCAGGATCATCGCTTTGGCACGGCGCTGAAACTCTTTGCCCATTAGTAAAGACTTCTCAAAAGTTGTGCTGCGCTGATCTACATCTCGAGCATAAAGAATCTGGAACCAATACAGAGAACTGTACACAAGAGCTGGAGCCAGGTTCCACAGCAGGAAGCCTTCTTTGCTCACCCCTACTGTACACAGCAGGCCCAACAGATGAACACAGCTTTCAAGTGTCTCAGGAATGGCCAGTTTCTAATCTTAGTAAACCTGTTCAGTCTACAATCCATGGCTGAAATGCACTCACCTTACTGTGAGAGTCTATCCTGGCATTGATCAGTCCCTCCAGGATAAGCTGAGTGAGTTCATCTTCCAGAGCAGCCACTGTGGTGTTAAAAGCAGTGGCCATCTTGCGCATGTCCGCTGACACGTAGGGGCTGAAGTACTATAAGAAGAAAAGATTCAGCTGCCAAAGGGCACTCTCCAACCTCTGAGAAACTAGGAGAAAAGCAATTGCAAAGAGATGGCCAATCTCCCTGTTCATCTACCTCTGGGATAACAGGAACCATTACCTGGATAAGGGCACGATTTCGTATCTGGGTATAGAGTGTCCTGACATGAGGTGCAAGGTACATATCTAGCAGCAGGTTGTCCTGTGCAGAACAATAAACCACATCAGAAGCTGACAAGCAATCTGGAAAAAGATATTATTCCTGTGTTCTGAAACATTCATGTGTATATACTTAAACCTTAAGAATACTGCACCACAGCAAGACAATACAATAAACCAATAATGAATAAAAGAATTAGCGATATTGGAAAACATTTATAATTTCTCTCTACCAATAAAGTACTCACAATTTCCATGCACCACATCAGAAGTCAGAAGACACAGAAGAGCTGAACACTTTGTATCTACTTTTGACAATCGCTGCTTCTCGCAAAAGGCTAAACAAAGGGAACATTTAGGGTCTGCTCTGCACTGCTCTCCTGTAACTCACCTTCATTTCATCTAGCATCTTCAGGCATGAAGCATATTTAGATTCATAAAATTTGAAGATGATGTCACGAACCTGTGGCTCCAGCTCCAAAAACAATTTGAAGGAGCTACAGACAGAGACGGGAGTGATCAGACATAGGAACCCACCATTTCAACACTCCATAACCCCATAACTTAAAGTCACAAGGTTAAAAGCTCTCACTGTCATTTGAAGATTCTAAAAATTTAATCTCTAACAAACAAACCAGACACCCCATTTTCAGCAGGGCTGGGAGACTGGAACACCGAGAGATAGAGCACAGCATCAGAGCTGTGAGGAAAGAAGACAGAAGACTTTTGACAAACCAAGTAGTATAAGTATTTGTTCATACAAAACAAAATAATGAATGCCAATATGACAAAATCAGGATACATCACCAGAAAACACAGGCCAGATCTGCACTTGCACTGCAGTCTGTGCTGGCCAGCTTTGCATCCCCTTTTAAAGCACAGTCTTCATTAAGTACAGCATGCCATAGGCAGGTCAAGCATGCCACTATCTCAGAGAAACAACCCCCTGTGAGTGTGGTAAATCTTAGGAATGCACACTCTTTCTTAGCACACGTTCAATTCTCCATCACAGATTTTTGAACCTCGGCATCTCACCCTAGGTATCAGCCCATAAAAAAAAGGTAAAAACCTCTTTCCACAGCAATTTAAAATTACTGCTTCTGAACACCCAGCTGATGTACACCCAGGAATTCGGTATCATTGCAATTCAATTTATGACACACAAATATCCACTTTTTTCCAAAGACTGTAATTCTATTAACCTTCTATGTCATCGTTAGATTACTCCAAGGTGCAGTAATAATTACTAAATTGTTTTAACGATTAACATACACCAGGACAAGGGGCAATGTGAAGGCAAATTATCTTGATAGCTACCTTTGACAGAGGGCTGTGTCCCTTGTTTTAATATCTGATATGGACAACCAATAGAGACACAATGGGCTATGCAAGATGCTGGATCTAACCTCGGTTGGAAACTTACACTAAGAAAATTTCAGCTGTGATTAACTACTGTGTTTTAGACAGTGAAACACCACTTAACACTAAAGTCAATCTAAGGCTTAGTGATTTTTCTCTCCTGTATGAGAAAGCTATTATTCTGCCAGAACCCACTCTCCACCGAAGTCCCGTGTTCCAAAAGGTGTCCAGTACTTTCAAACACCACTCAAAGCATCACTCACCTACTGGAGATAACATTTCGTTGCAGTTCCTGACGGTCAAACGTAGCAAGGGCACAGAGCCCACCATACACAGCCACATTGCTGGGAGATAACAGCTACAGAGACAGGAACAGAGAAAGAGCTGTCACTGACTACCAAAATGGCATAAGGTTGGCATTAACTCTTCTACCCCAGGCCTTTCTTTCATACAGTGACAAGATTAGTCCTTGTCAAATGCAGCGCCACTCAGCTTGCTCTCACCCAGTGTGTCGGGCCACAGGGCCTGAGCAGTAACACAGCTAAGAGAGCAGACACCAATTCCAAGAGTTTTTTGATTGAGCAACACAAAAGTATAAATTTCACATGTAACTTCCATGTGATCTAGAGTAGAACATTTAGAGAAGCCAAGAACAGAGATGTTTTGAAAACAACATAAAACAGCAACAAAATTTAAAAAACCAAACCAAATTAAAAAACCCACAAAAACACACACACATACCAAAACACATACACACACACACAAACCTTCACCCAAAAAAATCCACATCAAGAAAACAAACAAGCAAAAAAAAAAAACCCCAATAAAAAGAACCCATCAACAGAGTTCACAGCACCATCAAACTATACAGGAATGCTGCAAGAACAACTACAGTATCTGAATTCTAAAACCCAATACTTAGAACTACATCCCCTCCAAAACATGCACACAGCTACCTCTTGGTTCTCACCTCAGGAAAATCACAGTGATCAAAGGATGCCAACAAGAAGCACTTTGCTGCCTGTTTGTACTTCCGGGCAGCTAGCTCGGCCAAGCCTAGGAACCGGAAAAGTTAGTTCTTTTTTATATGATAGCATAAAAATCATGAAAAACTGAAAAAGGGAGGAGGAGAGGCCTCCACATGGTTGCTAGTGTCTTCACTGCTGAAGTAAAACAAGATCCTCAGAGTCTATCAAGCATCCTTTGAGCTACATTAATTCACAAAGGTATCCTTGATGAAGAAACTCAGGAACAAGAAAGAGATGGCAAAAACCAGCCAGCAATTCTATCTCACCAACTTCAATAAATAGAGCAGGCCTGGTGCAGAAATACAAAGTCTGTCAAATACAAGAGAAAAAATAAACCAAGCACACACTGTTGCCCAAGAGCCCTATGGACAGCTAACAGGTAGAAAGACAGGCAAATCATAGAGAAAGCTGAAGGATTCACTCACCTGCAGCACATTTCAGTTTGGTGAGAATTGCTTGTGTCTGGCTATCTCTTTCTCCTCTTTGCTAAAGCATAAAACAAAGCAGTACTGAGCAAGCAGTATGAAAGCTATTTTGCTTACAACTGTCCCCAAGATATTTCATCCTGATAATTGATTTGTAAATCTCAATGGCAAGATAATTTAATCTTATTTATCTTGGGAAATATGGCAAAACTAACAATGGCAAGTATCCGTTTTTACCAGGAGTCAGATTTTGTACACATATATCATAGGAGGAATCATAAAGGTTAAAAGGAAGAAATCACTTCACAAATTTTGGAAACAGAAAACAAAGGGAAAACTCATGCAAGTTAAAGAGCAAGAGCTTACTTCTGCAATTTCTGGTGTAGATTCAGCCTTGCTTACATAGCTCAGAACATGAGACCAGTTCTGGAGGTATACACTGACCTGCAGAGAGCCAAAAACAATGTGGGCATGGAAAAAAGGCATTCCTTAGATAAACCGCATCATCATTGACACAAGAGCAAAGTATACAGGGGGAACTTTGCAGCAGGTATCACAAAGACACCAGGTATCATTTCCTGCAAATCTTCCTACCTTGATAACATTGAGACACATGTTGATCACATGTTTAGCACTGGTGCAGTAGTCACGGGCTCGTGAGTAACACTTGAGAGCATTGCTGAGGTCTCCACAGTCCAGGTAATGATCACCTAAGTCATCATGGCCTCTCCTGGCGGACAGGAATTAAAACATCAATGAACTGGATGCTCAGAAAGGGACAAAGTCAGTTTGTTCTAAACAAGTAACTCAACACACTGACCTAAGGCACTGAATGCAGTTGATATCCCGTGTTAAGTGAACGGAGGAGCAAAATGCTCTTCCTTGCTCCAGCAGAGCCTTCTGCATCTCACCTGATACTCTCCTTGATGGAGTTTCCTTTGTAATTTTTCAGATCTGTATCAAGTTTCTCCAGCTTAAGAAGAGCTTTTTTGCGTGTAGCTTCAACCCATGCTGTGTCAAGAGGAGGGGGTTCAATTCCACTATCAGGGACAGCATCAGGTGTATTTTGCAGTTCTCTGAAAGGAAAGTATTTGAATGGGGCTGTTAGACTGCAGACATTTCAAAACAGAGATCTGCTAAGTGCCTGGCACTGTTACCTTAACAAACACTACAGCATTCACAAAACAGACCAAAGAGAAAATAAGGGTACTGAAAAAAAAAAAAAAACCCAAAAAAACATATAGCTAAAATCTCCAGTACAAGCAGTAACATAAACATCACAGATGTCTGCAAATACTTCACAAAATTATCCTAATGATTTTAGGATGAACATACTGGCACACACATGGTTAACAACTCCTGGTACAAAACAGACAAGAAATCATCAAATAAACATAGCAAAAATAATGCAAACATGGGAAGTGAGATATCATAGGCTATCCCTGACAGCAAACCTGTTGTGGCTGGGAGAGGCGGGGGAAGAAAGTAAAAAGCAAACCAAAACAAGGTAAAGTTAGATTAAGCTTTAACTTATGAAAACAAAAGCATCAAGAAGGCATCTCCATTATCTACCTACAGAAAAACAAGTATATTCATTAATATTTGAGGCAGTTGCAAGGACTTAATTCACCTCAATATCTACCTACAGCTTTTTAAAGCAGACAGATTTCAGAACAAGATAACATCTTCTGTGCTTTATCTTTTAAAAAAGCATGAACACCCATTTAACCGCTATTAAATTCTAAGGGCAAAGACAATTTGCATAAGATACATGCTGGTATTATATGCAAAGTCCTCCACTGTGGCACATCAGTCTTAACTCGGCCAGGAAAGGTCCCTAGGTTCCCATGACCTCTTAGTACCTTGTGGCCTCAGACAGCTTTCTGTGGATTTCTTCATACACGTCAACATTGAAAGTTCTCTGGACAAATGACAGAGCCATCTTGAGAGCTTCCACCCGCAGCTGTGGGCAGTGATCAGCAATGAACTGCAGCCGCTCGATTCGCATCAGCCCACTGTAGCTGGATGCATACTGCTCCAAATCCTGCCAAGAAAACCTGGCCTCAGAAGGTGAAAATGGACACACTAAATCAGGCTACTGCACTGGTTTTCCTGCAGACCTGACCCCCTCAAGGAGGGCAATAAGACTCAGCAAAATAAAAAATCAGTAAGACTAGTCCCTAATCCATATCTCCTTTCTTCAAACACTAGCAATTTTCTCAGAAATATGCAGTACATTACAATTTACCCTTTTAAAATTTCAGTTGTGATGTTTTAAGTTTTTTCAGAAGGGATTTTTTCAAAATTCTGAAAGGAAGAGACCATACTCAAGAAATGTGCCCACAACCCTCAGCAGCACATACCAGTGTGGGGTTCTCCACCACATAATTGATATCAGGTGAATTTTGCTGATCTTCTTGTGGATCTACGTCAATCTGCATGGGTTCCACTGCACCCTAAAATGGCAAAACAAGGTCAAAAGTAGCTTATTACATTTAAGCAGGAAACAACCATCTGATTCAATCTTGCTTAAATACATGCTAAATTTTAAAAATGAAAATGCACTCCTCAGTCTTTTGATAAGCTTAGGATTTTTCTCTAGCAACACGATTAGTCAGCATGACAGTCTAATGCAAACATCAGCATAACTCAGCATTCACACAAAGCACTTTATTTGGTCTGGTAAATTATCAAGCAAAAAAGTGAAGAGTCAATAAATCTGATTCTACAAAGTATCTGAGGTATGCATTCCAATTCTCTTCCTTGAGCAAGTGTTGCTGTTAACAGCTCAAGAAGTTTCAAAAGGAGAAACATACCAAAAAACTCATCACAATCTTTCAAAATTGCTTTAATGTTTAAAATTAGTATTTTTGGGCAAAAAAAGGAAAAAACTGTTACAATTTTAAAAACATAAAAATACCATAAAGAACAGAATGTGGAATGGCAATTTCAGAATTTCCAACAAACAGCAAGGAACAATTTGTCTGCACTGCAGAGATCTGCCGTCAATTGAACTATCCTACTGTAAGTTTAAGTCCCACTGCTTAGATAGAGCCTCTTTTGCAGAAACAACAGAATTTTATTCTCCCAGTATATCCTGCACTGCTTAAAGGATGTACTAAGATCTAAGGACTCACACCAGTGCAGTGACTTCAGCACAGCTGTCACAGCCTCTCCATGCATGCCAAGTAAGACTGGTCTGCTATCCCATCCCACAAATTAAACTGGTCTGCTAGCACAAAATTCTTTGCCTCCTCCTAGTCGAATTATGCTGAACATTCCTCCTAGAAATTACCTATTTAAATTTAAGAAAATTTAGCTGAATGCCTACTCACAGAATGCTGATTTTGCACACATATTATATAAACAACACTTGATTTGGTGTAAATTGCACAAGTGGATTTCACAAAAGACATAAATGCCAACCACCTTGCCCCCACCAATATCAAATTATTTCCGTATTTTTCTTGATTTTACTGTCTCTTAAGAAATCAAGGATGTGGGGGGGGGGGAGTTGACCGGATTGATGGTTTGTTTGGTTGGGGTTTTCTCTGAGAAGGAACAGGGCAGGCCCAGATTTCCTATCTCTAAAAGTTCACAAAGAATCACGGAATAAACTAGGTTGGAAAAGACGTTTGAGATCATCGAGTCCAACCTGTAACCTAACATTACCTTATCAGCTAAACCTACACTCACCCACAGTCTGGGGATCTTATTCTTTCACAAACTGGTACATACATATCTCAACACTGATGTGAACTCTCCCAAAATCTGAAGTGAAATGAAGCATATATAAGTTAATTTCCTCGTTTAATAACCCTTCCATGAAGAAAAGGGAAGCAGGATGCAGAGGTAAGTTTGACTGCCAAGATGACCCCTCAGAAAAACTGCACACAATCAGGTAATTTACCATATGCTAAGACCACCATTTTTTTCCATTTTATCAACCTTATATCTTCTCTTATATCACAAACACTAAGTGCCAAGGTTAGTTGGTTCAGGCTGTGTTTGACTACCATAGTAAAAACTCAATTACAGACTGCTTAGAAAACATGACAAAGCTAACTGCAATTCCAGGTGGCGAAGCAGAACAATTTGTGTCTTGCTACACTGGGAGGCTGCACTTTGCATTTCTCTCTTAACTCCCAGCCAAAGAAACACACAAGTGGGCTGGAAGTACCAATAAGACATGCAAACTCAAACATTTTCGAGCTCTTTATTTTGGAAGGAAGATGCAAAACTACTCACAAAGSAAATAACATAACCACCACTCGCCAAGATTTCCTAAGCCCCAACGGATACCCTGTTGAGGGTACCTCATCAGATCTCGCACAAGCAGATAAACTGGTGACTGTACTCAGSAGAAAGAGGTGTGACCTATCGCTGAGGCGGGTGCAGTACAGATCTGTCGCTGATGAAGTGACAGTGAGCTGAGTGCGTGCCCTGACACAAAACTTGCTACTACTAAAACTAGCAAAGGATAGCCTTCGCAGGTACCTAGTGCTACGGACCCACTCCCCTGCACTGGAGACTCCCAGTTCCTCTTCATCAGCCATCTGACCGTCCCTCCGCGATTGCTGCAGCCCTGCCTACAGCCGTACAGCGCGGCAAGAGAGCCCGGGCACACCGCCGCGGTGCCGAGTGCCACGGGTGCCGGAGGATGCTCGCTGAGCGTCGCTGCTCGCCAACGGCGGCGGAAGCGATAGAGACAGACCCGAGGACGGGCGAGCGAGGGCCCAGGGCCAGCCGAGAGCCGCTCCCTTCCCGGGAAGCCCAAGGAAAAGGCCGCACCGCGTCCCCGGAGGCCGCGGTCGAGCCGCGGTGCCAGACCCCGCGTGGGAGGGCTGCGGAGCGCGGCGGAGCGCGGCCAGAGCCGGGGGCCCGGGCGGACGGGACGCAGCCACCTCGTACCTGCAAGTTAAAGACCTGGACGGGCAGCGGCATCCTCCCCTCACAGCGCCGCTTCCGGCCGCCCGCCCCTGCGSCTCCGCTTCCGCTTCCTCTTCCGGGCTGCGCGTGGCGCTGCTCCGCGCCCCACAGGTGAGGCCCTTAAAGGGGCCGCGGCCCCCTCGGCCCCGCCCGGCCCCGCGGAGATCCCCGGGCGCTCCCTCCGCGGGGCCGCCGCCACCTCCCGCCGCCACCTCCCGCCGCCACCTCCCGCCGCGCGGGGCCATGAGGCGGCCGCGTCCTGAGGCGGGGGCCCGCGGGGCTGCAGCATGAACGGCCCTTGCCTGGGGCTGCGCAGGGCCGGGCTCCTGCTGTCCCTGGGCGTCGCCGCCCTGCTGCTGCTGCTGCTGCCGCGGGGGCAGCGCCCCGCCGTGCCCCGCCCGCCGCCCGCCGCCGGGCCCAGCGCCGGCCCCCGGGGCGGGGAGCGGCAGCCGCGGCCGAGGCCTCACGGGCAGCCCGCAGCCGGCGCGGAGGAGCCGCCTCGGAGCTGCCGGCGGCTCGGCCAGGGAGAGCCTGGAGCTGAAGGACATTTTTATTGCGGTGAAGACCACGAGGAAGTATCATAAGAGCCGGCTGGACTTGCTCCTCCAAACCTGGATCTCCCAGGCGAGGGGACAGGTGAGGCTTCGCCAGCGGGCAGGGACAGGCAGCCGGGAGCCTCGGCCCCGCGTTCTCCAGGGCAGCCGCCGCATCCTCTCACTGAGGTTTTTCTTACTTGTGTTAAAAGCGGCTTTCCTTGTAAGACTGTGGAAGGTCGTCTTATATAAACGGTTCGTCTGAACATGCTTCCAAAAGAGTTCGTTGCTGATTAAGCCAGTTACCTGCAATATGAGATTGGTGGTCCAAGCAGACCTAGTCTGCTGATATTTGTATGACTCTGGAAAGTTCTACATGGTTATGAAAGATTCCTAGTGATCATGCATGTAAGCCGGTATTTTGGACTATTAAGTAGTTCAGCCACGTAGGTTTCTCTGTAGAACATAAAATTTGTTCCCTGGTTGTGGAATTTCAGTCCGTTGAAGTATATTAGTGGGATTTTGTCCAGCAGTCGCAACAAGACAGTGTTAACCACTTGCCACTTCCCACCCTGACTTGCATTGTTTTTTCTTAACCTGCTTGACAGCTGTGGATGATTCCTAGCCAGAGAGAGGTGCCACTGCCAAAAAAGACCAAAGTCGTTTCTGTCTGGAAATCAGTTATCCTGAGAAAAGGAGGGTAAAATTCAGGCTGCTTTATTGAAATGGCAGTCTTCTCTGTGTTGTAATAAAGAAATGTAACAAAATAAGGCAGGGGTTGAAGTTGCTGAGAGTCTCTCCCGTTCCAGTGGATACTGTGAAACAAGCTAACAAAACATTCCAAATACAGACTGCAATTGAGCAAGTTTAAAATTAGCTTCTGAAGTTCTCAAATGTAGACACACCATTTTTGTTTCCACAGACGTTTATATTCACGGACTGGGAGGATCGAGAGCTACGTCTGAAAGCAGGTGAGCTGTGTAGCAGCACAGGTGCATACTGTCTGTTATAACTGAGTTTGGTTTCTTTCATACTTTCTGTAGAAGTCCTTATTTCATGCTGTACAAGCCGTTAGGGAAGTTAAGATGGAGAAAATTTCTCCCTACTTCACCTGGACAAGATGTCTGCAACTTGCAGATTACTGGGTTCACCTTTGCACTCCCTTTCTTCTTGTTAGTAAGCTTATGTGGTCCAAAGTTATAGTAGATACTTCCTTTGCATGCATCTCATGACACTATGTATACACCCTCACTTGTTTTTAATGCACTCACACAATTTTATGATCTCTGCAGCTTGCATACCAGATCGATAATCTGTGACCCCTGCCTGTCCTGCAGTTTATTCTCCATGTATGCACCATGTGCACCTCAGATGTGCAGTATTAGTGCCAAATGTGCACTTCTTTTGTAGTCTTTTCTGGACTACACATGCTTCTCAAACCTGAAAGGGCTGATGTTTTTCCTTCCAGGGGATCATATGATCAACACCAACTGTTCCGCTGTCCATACCCGGCAAGCCCTCTGCTGCAAGATGTCTGTGGAATATGATAAATTCCTGGAATCTGGGCAAAAGTAAGTGAAACACATTGTTCTGATTCACTTTGTTTCTTCCACTTCTGTGCTCACAGGAAACTGGAGTAACTGTCTCTGTTCCAGTAAGGAATCTGACATTAGCTAAAACATAGGAATGAATGCAGAAAAGGGAGCACAGCATG
Source organism: Malurus melanocephalus (assembly GCF_030028575.1). NCBI lineage: Eukaryota > Metazoa > Chordata > Aves > Passeriformes > Maluridae > Malurus > Malurus melanocephalus. The sequence continues at coordinate 440,086 of NW_026623685.1, read as the reverse complement.
AAGCAGTGTTTACAAACAACCATCAAAGGTGGAAAGGTGCAAAAGATTATAATCTAGAGGGGTTGTTAATAGCAGCCTCTTTACACACTTTGCATCTGTGGGTGCTTTCAGCTTTCGTATTCTGTAATTTGGGACAATGAGAAATACTTTCTGCTCCCAAGTCTGAAAGACTAAGACTCAGTTCCAAACCTGTAACTCATGTCTTTGTCTCTAACCTCTTGCTTTTTTTTGTTTGAAGATGGTTTTGCCATGTGGATGATGACAACTATGTGAACCCTCGGACTCTCCTGCATCTCTTGTCTGCCTTCTCACACAGCCAGGATGTCTATGTGGGGCGACCGAGTCTGGACCATCCCATTGAAGCAGCTGACCATGTCCAAAGTGATGGATCAGTAAGCAAACTTTACAGTTTGTGTGAGAGACATTCTGACCTTCTAAATCTTTAAAACCCTGACAATTCATACGATTCTCCCAAGTGATGTAATCTGCAAGATATGAACCTGGTGATGATAATTTTCAAAGGCAGAGTGCTAGGTTAAATGAACCTTCACTCTGATGTTGTATGCGTATGTATGCACAATGGAGATTGTGTCCATTGGATGGCTGGCTGTTCCTTTACTCATGTATGTTATGATTTCCCTCACACTGAGCTTAGTAGGGCCTCCCCACCCTGACTCTTCCTTTAGTGGCTTTGAAAGCAGTGGTCCTTGTTTTAGGGCTTGGGAATTCAGGTGGGAGTTCAAGGGGGGTTTTATTTGTTTTGAGTGCAGTGTCATACACACTGTCATCATCTTAAACCAACCTCAGATGGGTGACAAAAGCTTTCTGGATACATGAAGCATTTCCAATATAAATGGTTACTAGGCTTCCAAGAACCGGAAGCAAACATATCTCAATCACAAGATAAATGTGCTAAGGAAAAAGTCCTGACCAGGTCACCCACACTGGCAGGTCTAAAGATGCAACATGTCCACCAGCTAGAAAGTCAGTTATATAAGGAAGACTCTGCACAACAAAATAGTCTTTTTGGACACGGAGCCAAGTGTATAATGGACCATTTTTGATATCCTCAGTAACACTGAGCTGGCTGTTGCCCTTGACTAAAATAAATGGGGCAGATGGAATTGGGTAGAAGTGGGACTATCATTTTCATTTCATGTGTGCCACCTCCATTATGCTAATTTGATGGTTCAGCTGCCATCTGTTTCAAGATAGCTGCTCTCAGATGAAACTGTCTGCACTTTCAGCAGCCTAAACAAATAGGGATTCATGTGTAGCCTTGTTCTGACTCAGGTGTAGTATGTGCTGCTCAATAGAACCTCAAGTTTCCTTCCCTGCCCAGTCAAATGGAAAAAGCTGATTATCAGTAACTACTATATGTTTTTTTTCTTTTCACTGTTCAGAAGACAACCGTGAAATTCTGGTTTGCCACAGGTGGAGCTGGGTTTTGTATCAGCCGAGGTCTTGCCCTGAAGATGAGTCCCTGGGCCAGGTAAGCACTGTTCCTAGCTGAACTCCATCAATACATGTTTGGGAGGCTTTAAAAAATACTWCTTCTTGTCTCCTATGTTCTCTGTCACAGCCTGGGCAATTTCATCAGTACTGCAGAAAGGGTGCGTCTTCCTGATGACTGCACGATTGGCTACATCATCGAAGGGCTGCTGGAGGTAAAGCTGCTGCACAGCCCTTTGTTCCATTCCCACCTGGAAAATCTGCAGAGACTACAAGGCGAGTCTGTGCTGCAGCAGGTAGGACTATGCCTCATGTCCTGTTCTTATAGTTACACCTCAGTCTGATCAGAAAGAATACTCTGCATAGACTTAGCACTGTTCAGCAAAGAAGGATATCTACATACTCAGAGCTGTGACGTGCTCAATTCCTTCATTTAGGTAAAAAGCATACTTTCACCCTAGCCAGCTAGCTCATATAGCTGTCCCCTCCTGTGGGGACACATTCTGCTACATGAAGCCTAAAAAGGGTGTTTCCCATATCCTTCTAAACCCTGACTTTTTGCAAGTAACAGTAGCAGCATGTGTAGAAGTTTGCTAAATAGTCTTCCTGATTTTGCCTAATAAAATTTCAGTCTTAATTTATGCTGTTCAAAAAGGCAGCTATTACAAGTACTTCTTCAATAGCTAAGATATAATTAAATGTTGGATCATTTTTAAGAATAATTCATCTGAATCTCAAGAAACTTAGTGTTGCTTCAGAAAAATCGTTTCTTAATTGCTGAGATACATTTTACCTCCCGGGCAGCAGATGGAGCCACGAGGCCATCCAGCAGCGTTGCCTGCATCACACTGCTTGTCACCCTAAGAAAACAGGAGTGTGGTTTTGACCCTGCATATCGTGTGGTTATACTTTTCTGGAAATTGTATTAGGCAGGAGAAATATGCACTTGGGGCCAAATTCCATCATGACGTCATCTTCATGTTAGTGAATTAGACTGTGGGCTGAATACTTTGTTTTACTGGTGATTACTGGCTCCATGAGATGATGACAGCAAACCCAAAACACAGGAAATGTACAATTAGAAAGAAAACATAAATCTTTCTTGTGTCTGACACTAGAAAATTCTTAATGCAGTGCTTGTGTGGAAGAACAGCACTGATTTGGGGCTCCAAAGATCTAAATTTTATTCCAGATTTGTCAYGACAATCCTTTGCATGCCATTTAACATGCAAATATTTCTATTTTCCCCCTTGCAAAAACATTGCTATTGCAGGCTTCAGGCAATGTCTAGTTAGGGTGAACATATGTTATTTAGTGAACGTAGAGACAGTAGCAGGATTAATGTCCTTACGAAGTTTACAGTTGGAACTCATCTTGTCCTTCAGGGCAATGCAACTTTCAGATCTTCTCTGTATTCTCCCACATTGTCCTTAGTGCCTTTCAGTGCTGACATTGCTTATGTCACAACTAACTGCTGTCCTCCAAATGTGATCCATGTTCAGGTTAGACAGCATCGACAGAGACTTTCGTGGTACCTGCTCTGTCCACTCTGGTTTTCCGCATTGCTGTTACAAATTCTGAATACTTACTTGTTTTTACAGGTAACCCTGAGTTATGGGGACCCTGAGAACAAACACAATGTGGTGAGTGTGGGAGGAGTGTTTGGCCTTCAGCAAGATCCAACCCGGTAAGTGTCCACTTCCAAAACAAGATCTGAGTGGTGATCTGAGAGGTGATCAGACCCACTAATGAGGTTATTTTCTTGTATCAGCTCTTGTCACTGTGTCAAAAGCAGGTAGACCCACCCTCTGCTCCATCAGACTGCTGCATATTCAATGCTAATATGTTCCATGTATGGAGAATTCCAATCTAATACTCTTTTTTTTTTTTTTTTAATAGATTTAAATCTGTCCATTGTCTGCTTTATCCGGACACTATTTGGTGCCCTGCTAAGAAGATGTCATAATTCTTGACCAGCCACTGACACCTGTGTCTTAGCTAGTTTGCATAAGGCAGGAATTTTTTTGTGGTTTTATTCTTTTTCTGGGAGACAACCAGTGGTGTCTACAAAGGAGGTGAATAGACTGTATTTTAAAAGGCAGTAAGGTGTGGTTTGTTCAGCTGCAGCCTGGGACATTCCAAGAAGAATCTTTGTTCTTTTGTCTAGTGGCTCTTCATAAGATGACCACAGTCCTGTGTGTATAAGTCACTTTACACTTTCTTATCTGATGTCACATGAATCTGTGCTTGGGCACATCTGAGACATGCAGTACTGAGAGTGAGACTGTTCCTGCTCCCTTGGTGGTTTTTAGAAGCCACTGTTTTGATGGTGGAGTGCTAGAGCAGACTGTAGACCCCAAGATGATAAAAGAGGGGAATTTTTCACTCATCTTTCTTGGGAACGGAATTATTTAAGAACTTTTGTGGCCTGCCAGATTAAAACTTCAGTGGGCCAGAACCAGAAATCCTGGAATCACTATGGTAAACAAGGCTGAAAGCCTTTATCCTGGGAAAACCCTGTGTTGAGGGTAAGCTTACTCAGGACTGGATAAGTTGCTTACAATACACATCCATGTGTACCTCCTGTGGACGTAATTGTCAGACCTGCCTYAGGTGCCAACTGAGTTGCAGTGGTTGATGATTATGATTTATTCCCTTGATAGTTGATATTGAGGAGATAGTTGTCTGACAAGATTGTAATTGTTTCTCCCAGTTTGCCCTAGCTGGTCTCATGAGCCAGAGAAGCTTGTGCTGGCAAAACATGCCCTGTTTCTGAAGCTGTCTGAGGGGGGAAGAATGCTAGATAGTTGAAATGCACAGAGGAGGGGTTTGATGGTATCATCTGAGGACCTTTAACTGTATGACCACAGTCACTCCACCTTCTTCAGAGAATCTTTTAATTACCATAAAGTCGAGATCAATGTTTTTACTCCCTAATGCTTCAATATAGTTCATGCACTTACTAAAAGGAGACTACCCATACACACAAGCAGGAGTTCAGTGCTCTAGCAGTATCATTTGCTGCTGCTTTTTGAAGAAAATAAAACAGTTTTGAAAGTGGAAAGAATGGGGTTCCATATGTTTACTTTTCCGTTAGCCCAGCCTTTGGCCATGTGCAAACCCCTACCTGACCTGAAGAATACCATAAAAAAGTAACTTTGCAAAACCACTGTTTACTCTTACAAACTCTAAAAAAACACCTTGCTGGTTTAGTGATAAGAGAGTGTGAGGCCAAATTAAGAGAATAATAKAATGCCATTGTATGATCTGGAACTGTAATTACTGGCTTGATTGTGGACCTAGCAGAAATTTCAGGTTCTAAACAGCTGTGCTCAGCTGTACTGTGGGCTTCAGCTAGTTACTTAAATTCTTGGTACAAATGCCTGTAGTGTATTCAAGTATGCCACTTAGCACAGGTGTCAGCCTCCTGAAGTGTACTGTGTTTCCTGCATTCTGTTTTTTAACACAAACCTTTCAGCATTTACCTTGGTACATTGTCCTCTTTGCATGATTTTAAGTAGTTCCACTGAAGAGCAAACAAGCAGACTTACTTGTTACAATACTGCAGCTCATTCTTGTATTTCTGCTATCATACATCCTAAGGTGACTGTGAGGTATGGCAATAAGAATTGGCTGCAGGGAATTGGCACAAGGCCCAGCTCGCACACTGGCTGTTCCATAAAGGGCTGTCAGTGTTGCAGGTGTGCCTGTCACAGAAAACAAATGAGGATTTGTGGAATAGGAAGTTCTACCTCTATTAGATCTTCTGCTGACTAGAACTGAGGCATCCTGTGGTTCAATGATTTGTTATTAATAGCTCTGGAGATTCCAAGTATCCATATAATTTTTTAAAAAACACTTGTTAGGTTCTTGGTTTTAACCTCCTGTAGTAGAAAACCGATGAAGTAGAAACTTCATGAGCTCATGAGGTGATTTTGTCTTCAAGCACTGATTCTGAGTTCTTCTGTTGGAACTTTTCTTCCCCTTCTACAGGAAGCAGTCTCTTGTAAGGTGGCACAGACAGCATGGATTGGGCAGCAATTATGGCAAACTGCAGTTAAAAAATTACAACACAATATACTGATGGCAGCAAAACTAAGCGGTAGAAGTTCACAATGTGGTCACTGGTCACACTTGGTGTGCCAAAGAGGCAGTGCCCTCAAAGCTGGGAGGTTGTTTATGGAACTTAAAAAGGACYGTATTCTCCTGCAGGGCAATGGGAAACTGTTCAGCATGTTCAGGCTCACTCCAAGGTTTCTTATGTTGAGAATAGAGTAAGCTGCATGGATCTATCAGGATGCAGCTTTTTAATCAAACTACCTTTTCATACATAAAGTGATTCTATAAAATAAATATTTAATTATGTTGAAGGCTGTGTTTTGTCATGTTTCTTCACATGTGCCTTATATAAAAAGTGRACCATAAACGCTCTAATCCAGAAGACTACATCCTACTGTCCAGTTCATGTGATGCCAATGGCCAAAAAGCAAGTGAGCTCGATGACGTGGGTGTGCAGAAGAACAAATATGGATAAGAATCCTTGCAGATGCTGATTAACAAAGTCAAAGAATTGAGATAATGAGGATGTTAAATGTCATTTTTATTAGCAACTTCGAGGAGGCAGAGTTGGCATGTCTTTTTAATCAGCTCAAAAAAAGCCTGGTTTTCTGTGTTCGCTTAAATCATACTTCAGTGAAGAGTGAGAGCCAGGAAACTTGTGTGCCTGTCTCTTGCTGGATGAACCTGGAGACGACTTCTGTGAGATACGGGAAGCGTCCGGACAGATCGCGCTGCTCGCCCGGCCCCACCGGGCCCCGCCTCGGCCTCGGGCCCGCCCCGGCCACAGTCCGAGCGGAACATGGAGCGGCAGCTCGGCTTCCGCGGCCGGCGGGTCCTGGTGACCGGAGCCGGCAAAGGTGAGCGCAGGCGGAGGGCCGGGCGGGCGGGGGTCGGGCCGGGGCGCGTCTGACGCCGTCTCCCCGCAGGGATCGGTCGCGCCGTGGCCGCGGCGTTGAGCGGGGCCGGGGCCCGCGTCACCGCGCTCAGCCGAACGGCGGCAGATCTGGAGAGCCTCARGCGGGAGGTACCGCAGCCCCGCGCTCTTCCCCCCCAGCCCTCGAGCCCCCCGTCCCCGATAATCCCGCACCGAGCCCCCGGGCTCCCTCCCCGCCTCCCACCCACGGCGGCCGCCCTCGCCGCAGTGCCCGGGCATCGAGCCCCTGTGCCTGGACCTGGCCGACTGGGACGCTGTGGAGGCGGCGCTGGGCGCGGCGGGGCCCTTCGAGCTGCTGGTGAACAACGCGGCGGTGGCGGAGCTGCAGCCGTTCCTGGAGGTGACGCGCTCGGCGCTGCAGCGGTGAGTGCCCCTCCCCGGCTCCGCACGGGCGGCTCCGCACGGAGCTCTGGGCTCTGCTCTGGGCTCTGCTCTGGGCTCTGCTCTGGGCTCTGCTCTGGGCTCTGCTCTGGGCTCTGCTCTGGGCTCTGCTCTGCCAGCCAGGGCGGCACAAAGCTGGCAACGGCAAAAACGGCAACAGAGCTTTCCAGAAAAGGATGTCATTAGAGGGGAAGCAGCTGATGTGAACAAAGACAGCAGATGGTTCATAGACACCAGACAGGCTGACCGGACACTTTCAGCAATGCCCGGTGTTGGTCCATTGTTACTGCTTATGTCCTTTTTCTTTACTGTTTTTTCATTCTTTACATCATCACCTTTCACCCATTAAACAACAAAAGGAAACCAAGCACTGGCTCTTACATCCATTTCTAAGTTGCCAGAACCTGCAGTGTCACCTCCAGAGTGGTGGGGTGCACCTGCCATCCTACTGGCATGGGAGGAAGAGTGCCTTTGCTGCTCGTCAAGGTCAAAGTTTCCAGACTAGTTCCACCTTGGTTAAACTGAAAGGTCGTTGTCGCTAAGACAATTCAGAAATAGAAAAGACAAAGCCAGGTAAGGAAACATAAAACAGTCACGGTGGGGAATTAAATTTGCTTACTATAACACAACAACCTTTTTATCTGAGAAGTTCCATAGTTTGGTTGTGATTAAGCTTTAGGATACAGGCTATGTTGAGTCCATGTCCTGAGAAAATGGGTCATGCTTTGTCCCTATGTTAAAAATGGCTGCTGAGAATCTATAATAAAGGTTTGTGACTAGAACATTATATGTATGGATTCTACTAAGATCATTCTGCAGAACTGGCAGGTGGAAGCCTAAGGAAGCACAATGTGGCAAGCAGAACAAAAGCTGTCTCTACCCATCTTAGAGCAGCTTTGCTTTATAAAGCTGTGTGAAGGGTTTGCTTGACCAGTCATCTGCCCTGGCTGAGGCCCAGGGCTCACTGTTTAAACTTTTACAGATGAATTCCATTAGGCTGCTGAAGAGCAAAGTCCTGTGAGAGATGTGCCTGATGCATGCCTGCACCTTCCCACTAGGCTTGTAGCCAATGGACAGTTTGTTGCTGAGAGCACACCTGGCCATTCTGGCTCGCGCGACAATTTGGTCTTTCTGTTCATGTTCTAGAGCATCACCAGTGTTTCCAAGAGACCACCAGCACCTGTCCTCTGCTGCCTCCCAAAAGAGTTCTCTGGGCTGGGCTACAACTACTCTCTAACTGAAATTTGATTTATTTGTAGGTCTCTTGATGTGAATTTTGGGGCTGTGCTTCATGTTTCCCAGGTGAGGAGGAATTGTCACTGCAGCTGCCTCGATGCACAGCAGTGATTAAACTGTACAGAGCTGGGATGTGTCCACTGTGGGGGCTAAAGGGACTGCAGTCCAAAGTCAGCCTGACAACCTACCTGTTTAACCCCTTCACACTCTGGCCTTGACTCTCGTACAAGCAGGAGGCAGTGAGGACATGCCTCCTCCAGATGTTTTTGCTCTTTGGGCTACCATAATAGCCCAGCGAGATTCCTATGGAGTGAAATGACTTCTCTTATTAGGAATCTGGCATTCCTTTTTTTTTTTCCTCTCCTCCCCCCTCCCAGATAGTTGCTCGGCAGATGATTGCACAGGGGGTGCCAGGGGCTATTGTGAACGTCTCCAGCCAGGCGTCGCAGCGTGCGCTGAGAGATCATGCTGTTTACTGTAAGTATGTGCAGCTTTAGCAGTGCCCCTCTCATTTTCAACCACAATCACCAAGCTGGTGCCAGTTTTGGGCAGTGAAATACCCATGTGCTCCAGACTAGGTGTGATGCAGTTAAATAGCTCCGGTTCCTCCTTTCACTTAAAGGTTCCACAAAAAGTGCTTTGGATATGCTGAGCAAGGTAATGGCAATGGAACTGGGACCACACAAGGTACGAATCCGTGAGAGAAAAGTGCAAAAGCTGAGCCTGAGCATTTCCTCCCACAGCACTTGGGTTAGATTGTTTGTTGCTCCTGGTCCCAGATTAGGGTGAACACTGTGAATCCCACCGTCGTTATGACTGACATGGGGAGAATTAACTGGAGTGACCCTCAGAAATCTGCTGCCATGATTAATCGGATTCCTCTGGGAAAATTTGCAGGTCAGTGATGTAGGTCTGTTCCCAGGCTGGGCGCTTGTGTTTTTTCTCCAAGTCTTCCTTCTCACTGACATCACAGCCAGAAGTACTTTGCTGATATTTGGGCAAAGTCACCACTTACAGCATGCCTTCTGGCTGAGTTCTTGAAGCATTTGATCAGGACAGGGTGAGACTCAACCCTCCTCTCCCTTCTTCTACCGCGTCCTCATCTTGGGACAAGTGAAATGAACTTACTCTATTGATCATAAACCTGACTGGGTGTTTGCTGTGAACTAAGCACCATTTGATCACAAGGACACTTTGATGTCCAGCTGGTCTCAGCCACACTGTCCTGAACATTTAATCAAACACAGTTTGAAGGCAGAAACACTCTCCTGCTCTAATTACCTGTAGAGGGCAAAGCCAGGCATTTTTAGATGCTTGTTTTTCTGGCGTGATTTGAGGTGGGCATCAGATTTCTCTGTGATTGCAGAGGTGGATGATGTGGTGAACAGCATTCTCTTCCTGCTGAGTGACCAGAGTGCTATGACAACTGGCAGCTCCCTGATGGTTGATGGGGGCTTTCTTGTCTCCTAAGATGACACCTGCATTTCACACCTGGCTTCAATTTGCATACAAGTACTGCATAGATGTAAACTGGATAGAAAACAATGATACAGACCTCTTGCTGGAGGGGCAGAATGACTGAAGCCTTGTATTGGAAATGAGGCAGAAATTCACCTTTGCACGGCTGCTATATAATAAAGTTCACATACGCTGTAATGGAGAATGTTTATTGCACCAAATAAGGTTTTATCTTGTCACTCTACATGATGATTAGAAATTGGACCTTTCTTCCAACCCTGTTCCCCCCACAACCCTTCAGAAGCTCTCCCTGTTCCATCCAAATCCACAGAGTTCTGTCTGCATTTTCAGTGGGAAGGGAAAGAAGGTAGCAGACTCCTCATTGCTTCCTTTGCTGTCTTCAGTAGAAAAAAACAAAATAGAGGCAAGAACCCCAGCCCTGCTCTGCAGAGACTGGATTTTGGGGGGGAGGCCCTGCTAAAGACTGATGGGGGGGAGCAGCATCATGCTGTCCTAGGGTGTGCACACACAAAAAGGCAAATGCATTGATTGCACAGAGCTGTTTCACTCACAGAGTTTGGCTAGTACCCAGTAAAGCATCTAATCATTAGTTCTTCAGCTTCTCATTTACTTTGACCCCTTCAGTGCTGGTTATGATTTTTTAACAGTCTCAGGCACATTCTGCTAGAGCACCAGTTTGTTAACGGTTAGCCAGAGCCGGCTGGGCAAGGAGACCCTACCACCCTCCCAGCTATTCTTGTCTTTCAGCAGCATTGAAATCAGCTCCTTTCCCACTCCCACCAGGATCTTCACCACCTGTTTCACCTGCCAGTTGAAAACAGGTTGTTTCCAGGACAGGACAGATGTCTCAGCCCTTTCCGCTTGGAGTTCAGGAGAGCCAAAGCAGCCTGTTGCCCGAAAGAGCTACCTTGCCTTCCCCGCTGTACCTCCCCTGGGGACTTTACAGTCCCCAGCTGGTCTCCTGCCCCCACTGCCCCTTCACATCAACACTGACGTTAAATCAAAGAGACATTTAAAAAACACTGACTTCGTACATGATGAAGGGCCCTACGCATCCCAGCCCCCTTCAGAAACACCCAGCTTAATATGCAATTGTCAGAGGATGACAGCATGCTGAGCCAACTCCTAGGCCACAGCCCTCAAAACATGGTACACTTTTTGCCAGGCTTCTTCACAGGCGGTGGGCAGAGCACAGCCCGGATGGCTTCATCAAACACGGTCTTCAAGCCCCGCTGTGTCAGGGCAGAGCATTCGAGATACTTTACCGACCCTGGGGAAAGAGAGCTCCAGCTCAAGCACTCCAGTTCTACCACCATACACTGTCCCTCACCCACTCACAAAGTCCAGTGCCAATGAGATCTGCCAGCGTAAGAGACTCACCGATCTCCCGAGCCATAGCCAAACCTTGGGGATAGGTGATGGGGGCCAGTTTCTTATCGCGTAACCTCTCGATGGTGTCCTTATCATCCCTCAAGTCCAGCTTGGTGCCCACCAGGATAATAGGTGTATTTGGGCAATGGTGTCGGACCTCAGGGTACCACTGAAACAGAAGCATAGTAAGAAAAGTAGTTCTATGGGTGGCCAAGACCACGAGGATACATTCCTACTGTTAGGAGTGAGAGGTTTATGACTGACATGGTGGTAACACCCCAACAGGGTACTGATGTGTACAGTTTTGAATATGCTTTACAAGAAGAGACTGGTGCAGGTGTAATAACGAAGGTACCAAGACACAGAACCATGACACACATTGCCAGCCAACACTGCACACAGTGCTTCCCTTAACTGCATTTTAGCTTCTAGGACATCCCTTATCTTAAAATGCAGATTCAAAAAGGCAATAACTTAGCCAAAGAAATAATGAATAAAAAGCAGGCCACACCTAAAACCTGCAGACTATGATCTTCCCTCACCAAAACATTACTGCTTGAAGTTTTGGCCTTGTAAGTGTGGTGCTGGGTGGGGCAGGGAGTCTCACTGGTTCTTCCCTTCTACTATTTTACCCAGGAGAAGAATACTTTACCTTAGCTCTGACATTCTCAAAGGAGGCTGGACTCACAAGGGAGAAGCAGATCAAGAAAACATCCTGTGCAGAAACAAGAAGGTCAGATGTGCAGAAAGTAACAGCTAAAGAGAGTGGAGAGAGAGAGCCTGAGAAAGGACAACCTCCTGCCACAAGCAAGGACTGCTGTGGCTTTAAGAAATTCTTCTCCATTGAGGGTGTTGAACTAAGAGAAGGAAGGAATGAACCTTGAGTATCAAGACGATTACATCTTCTTTCACAATGCTGGGCTCTGCACATTAGGAGCCTGAGGCCTCAAACATCTTAACAGCTAAGGGCTTCACCAGCAGCACAACTGCTTAAGAACTGCTAAATCCAGAAACACTCCTAGTATAGCCCAAAGGGGAACTGTCCTGCCAAAGGAGAATGAGCTGGAACTGGAATGAGCCAGGGAAAGAGCTTTGCTGCACAGCAGCCCTACAGCATTCCTTTCACCTGAGCTGCTCTGGGGCACCCATAACTCTTCAAAGACCATTACAAAGCAGAGATTAGAATAGTACAATCTCTTAGTAGAATATCAGCTATGATATTCTTTAAAAAACAGCATTACTGGTGCACTGGCAGGAACTCAGACTTTTCTCAAAGGAAAGGAAATGCCTGTCCTTGGGAACCTCCCTGACTCTCAGAGGGAGCAGTTACAAGCCAGTCCAAGCCCAGCACTCACCGTCTGTGGATAGGAAAGAGGCCGCAGTCGGTCATAGTCCTCTTGTCCTGCTGTATCCCAGAGGCCCAGGTTCACTGGCTTTCCATCTACCATCACATTTGCAGAATAGTTATCAAACCTGCCAAGGAGGAGACCCCATCAGTGACAATTTTGTGGTGATCTTCACATCTCTATAAGAAATTCAAAGAGGCAGTGAATCAGGAAAGGATACTGCAGCACAGTTCCAGTGGGGACAATCTGCCTTCCTCACACACACAGCCACAGCATCATCCTCACCTGTGAAGTTCACCGACTGATTTCATCAGCCACTTCCTCACCTACCAACCAACTTTCACACACACACATGCAAACAGATCAAAAAGCAACTGAAGCCCGAGGCTGTTACTCACACGGTGGGAATGTATTCTCCAGGAAAGGCATTTGTGGTGTAACTAATCAGCAAGCAGGTCTTTCCTACAGCTCTGCAGAGGGTTAAGAGWGACAAACATAAAAAAGGGTACAGTATTAGGCACTAGGGCAGTAAAACTCACCCTTTCCCCACCCAAAACACAAGGTTAGGTAAAAAGTTACCATGTGAGAAAACAATCTGTAGCAGACTGAATTCCCTTGTTGTCACGGAACCGGCCTGAACTCAAAACGTGCACCTTGCCTGAGCACTTAGTGACCCTGCTCTCTCCTACTACTTTTCCCTACCTATTCAGCCCTCAGCAAGACATCAGGCAAAATATAGTTGTTCCATGATCCAAGAGAGGGCACAAATTAGGGTTGTGTGTTGGGCTCAGTAGATGCATAGTAATTTAGCAAAATGGATAAACAGTGAGGTTAAAAAACATGCAACAATGCAGAACTCGGTGAGCTCCTCAGATACAGGAATTCAGTACCAATAAATACAAAGGGGAAAATATAAGTGTCTGTAAAAAAATGGACTCTAAAATTGACCACTGTCACTGTGGGAAAAGTTTAGTAAAGAAGGATGAAAATACCAGCACAGGACTTTGCTGAAGGTTGGTAGGATTGGTCAGCCCAGCAGTGGCAGCTGGCAGGGGCCTGGCCAGGCCTGGCTGGCAATAGCATAAGCACATAGTCTTTAACTATTCCTGTAGATGTCCAAATGGAACGCTTCGTTTTAAGAACAGAGGAGTACCAGAAGTGTAAGCAACCTCTTTATTACTTGAGAAAGTTGTGAACTGCAGACAAACTTCCAGAAAAAGATGGTGAGTGCCAAGGAAACTGGCTGTGAGGTGCCTGGGTGAAGCTGAATAGCTAGCAAAACTGGGTATTCCCTACTCAATTCTGCAACCAAACTGACATTAGGAAATATATCATAAGAGAGGAAGAGACTCCAAGTTGACAGTCCCCTGCCCGCACCAGGATGACAGAAAGCAAAGAGCGAACCACTATTACTTCTCCTTTGGATCAGGTCCCCTTGGTCAGAGAAGAGTGAAGTTTTGCAAGGAACCACTATGCTGACTGGTCCAACTTTTCCTCACGAACTTGACTTCTCTCCCACCAAACAGCAAAGCTAGTAATTCACCAAAAAAAAAAAAAAAAAAAGTATCTATGTGTTTCCAATTTCATTTAGTCTGCAGTATTCATTTGGTCTTAAAGCAAAACACAAGACAGCAAACCTTCAGCTAAAGTCCATTTGCAATATCCCATGTTCTCAGTGACTCCTCTCCCCTCTGCAGTAAGGCTGTGTGTTTAGGTGGCTGGCTTTCTCCTACTCCCTTCTTTAGCCCCCACAGGCTGGAATCTGGAAAGCCTCACCACAAATGTTTATTTGAGGGGGGGCATGCATGAGAAAGGGTAAGTCTAGTGCCTGCCTAAGACCAGTTCACATTTACATTTGAGTATCTCAGCTCTGTGCTTGCTGTGGTGACCAGAAAAGTAAACTGGAATTGTGAAGAAAAATATGTAGGATGAGCTAGGAAAATTACAAAGCACCGTAAAATTAGCGTACACCTGCATCTTCCAGGCAGATGTGTTCACAGAAAAAGGCATTTAAGAAGAGCCTAAAGAGTAAAAAGGGTGACTAGGAGCACACGGTGAAATCAGAAACAGCAACACATTTCACCTCAGAACCATCAACAAAAGGACATGAGACTTGATGTTCACAAGATTTTCGGGAGGACTGTCATGAATCAAGCACGTGCAAGGAAAAATAGCGAAATACCGCACCTACATAAAACAAGGCGAGAGACGTAAAACCCAAGAGAAGCCTGTCTGCTACCCAGGGAGCCCCCAAGTTCATGGAACAAGAGCGGGGCAGGCTCGCAAGGGCCGCGGCAAGGCCCTCATCTCATCTCATCTCATCTCATCTCATCTCATCTCATCTCATCTCATCTCATCTCATCTCATCTCATCTCATCTCATCTCATCTCCTGCCGGGACACGACGGCGCCTCGACCCCCCGGCCCCGCTGCCGCCGCCCCAGCAGAGGCAGGCCCGCGCTCTCCCCGCCGGAGCGAGCCCTCCCGCCGGCACAGCGAGCTCCCCGCCGGCACAGCGAGCTCCCCGCCGGCACAGCGAGCCCTCCCGCCGGCACAGCGAGCCCTCCCGCCGGCACAGCGTCTCTCCCGGGCCGCCGGCCAGGGCCAGCCCTCCCTCCCTCCCTGCTCGCCAGGGCGCCGCCGGGCCGGGCCCGTTGGGTGCGGCGCTGCGCTGCGCTGAGGGGCCGGGGCGCGGCCAGGGCGGCCCCGCCCGCACTCACCCGTCGCCCACCACCACACACTTGATCGCCTGCATCTGCCCGCGATGGCGGCCCCGCGACTGCGCCGCAGTGACCGCCCGCGGCCTGGGGCGGGGCCGAGCCGAGCCGAGCCGAGCCGAGCCGAGCGGAACGGAGCCGAGCCGAGCCGAGCCGAGCCGAGCCGAGCCGAGCCGAGCCGCGCCGCTCTAGTCTGATCCGCTTTAATCCGACCCGAAACGTTCTGATCCGATCCGAGTCGCTCTGAATCCCATCGAGCCGAG
>NW_026623685.1:387300-424606 GCF_030028575.1 Malurus melanocephalus | reverse complement strand
CGGTGGGACCCGGTGGGACCCGGTGGGACACGGTGGGACACGGTGGGACACGGTGGGACCCGGTGGGACCCGGTGGGACCCGGTGGGACCCGGTGGGACACGGTGGGACACGGAAGCGGCGGCCCCGCCCCTCGAAAGACGCGGCGGGTGCTGCTCGGGGCCGGTTACCGCATCGGCGCCCACCGGCTCAAGAACGAAGCTTTAAAACCTCGTTACGCTGCAGCTGCACAGTTCGCCGTCATCTGCCCAAAGCTGCTGAGAAAGAAAGCTGGACCAGCAAAAATCCTGAAGGCAGACGGTTTTTGGCTTCCCTCACCTCCCAYGTACCCTGCCAGGAACACAGGTGTGCCCACAGTAGTGGCCCTGTCTGAAAACAACAGGCTTTGCTTTTCCCTTACCTGCGCGTCTGCAGTGCTGCCCAACAGCCACAGACAAAATAGCTATTCCCACAGGGTCTCTCGTTTTGACTAGGGAACAGCTTCTCACCTTTTTTGCCTTTATCTTAGTCCAGAACCAAAACAATACCCATCTTATCCACCTGTAATAGCCTTTTAGCTTCAGGACAGGTTGGCAGGGTCTTCAGGAGAGGAACACAGCAGAAAGCCCCACCCTCCATATCAACCAGACATCCAGTTTGTCACTGCACAGTGTTAACGGCAAAGTGCAAAAGTTTATTAAAAAAGGAGATGAAACCTTATATAAAAAACCATAAACACGAACCAACCAGTCCATACAGAAACTTTCATTTTCCAGGTGCCTCTTAAAATATGTACTCCAAGATATGCTCCCACGGCGGAGTTGCTTGATGGTCTTAAAGCATGACAGCAGTTCCTGCTTTCTCTGAGACTCTCCTAACCCTTCCCTTTCTCCAGATCATGCAAGGACTTGTGCTGCCAGGAAACGAAGCACCTTCTTTCTCCCCTTTGTGCTGTAAGAACCAATTCCCCAGTGTCAAGCCAGAAGCATCACTCCTCTCCAGGTTAAGGCCAAAGCACTCAGTTCCAGGAGCCTGAGAAGCCAGAACAGTTTTGCCATTTGCCATAATGAAATGAAATCCTCTTGCAATACTGGCCACAACATCTTCAGCTAAGTGTTGAAGTTCACAGTGAAGAAGCACAGATGTTGACACCTGATCACCCATTCGCCCTTCCCCTACCACTCAGTCTTGTAAAAGTTTAACCACAGGTAAAGCCCAGCTGTGCTACCAGGATATGGACAGTGCTGCCACCAAAGTCCCTTGGTACAGCTGTTTTTGTCTATGCCAAATGCGTATCTACTGCCCACCAATACAGCAAGAGCCACAGCAGGGAGGGTAAATGAGCCAGAGAGGGCCCTGTCAGACTCTGCTTCCATCTGTAAAGACTGGGTGAAAAAGCACAAGTGGGTAGCATCTGGTGTTTCCAGCAGTTTCAGGATCCCACAAGCAAAGCAAATTGCTCTGGCCCACAGGGAACTGTAAACACTCCTGGCACCTTCGATCTCTATGAACAGCCCTGGCATCCAAACAGAAGGTGCAGCAGAACCCCCCAGGGAMCATAGAAACCCCCCAGTAACCAGTAAACCCCTGCACCAACAGGCTGTGGCAGTGCAGGGGAAAAGGCATCATAGACGCAGACCCATGAGCCTGGATGGTTGCTTCCTCCTCTCCTTTATGTTGTCAGGAGGATGATTTCTGAACAGCAACAGCAATTTTCTGTTTGCAAGCCTTTGTGTCATTCCACTCTGAGAAAACCACCTCATTTAGGAAGGTGTTGTACCTGAGTTACTCACCCTTTCCCTGCCAGCAGGTAATTGGATCCTTTATGTCACACTTTCACCTCCTAGAACTGTGGGCTCCCAAGGGAGATCCCTGCACATACACCATGATGGCATTCTGCAAGAAACTTGCTCGCTGGGCCTCCTCTTCCCTCATCCTGGAGATCTCGGCCTCTTTCATTCTCAGCTTCTCCAGCAGCAGAGAGATCTCACCTTCTTTGTCCAGCAGTGCTTCACGGTGATTACTGGACAGGGCTGTGAAAAAGCAGCATTAGTAAAGAAAACCAGGACATCCCTAGAATAAGTAATAACAACAGGCCAAAGGCAATGAAGTGGGATGGTCAACAGACACACAAGACAAGCTGCATGGGACAACATGAGAGATTTTGCTCAGACAGAATGCACAGTTCACTGTGCAGGAAATCCAAACACTGTGCTTGCTGTGCAGCTTTGGCTCATCATCTGAGTCTTGGTCTCTATAAAATGAGAAATGTAAATACACCAGGATGCAGAGTACAACTCATAGGTGTATGCACAGGTAGGAAGCATTACCCGTGAGCTCAGCTCAGGTCCAGGCCCAATGCAGGATAACTCAACATTACCATTTGAGAAGCATGAAAGGATCCATCACCTTTCAGTTGTCTTTCCAGAGCTGCAATCTTCTCTCTCAGCCCATCCTGTGCTGCRCGTTCAGCCTCCAGGTGCCCAATCTGCTCCTGCAATTCCACTTTCACCTTATTTAGCTCTGCCACTTTCTCCTCTTCCTTACTGTCAAGGTCCTGACACACAAAGACAAATCCATGAACAACCAAACAACTTCAACAACTTGTTCTGCCCGGGGTTACTCTCTCCTCCAGTTCGAATTACCTGCTGAAGTTCATCCAGCCGCCTCCTGAGTCCATCAGCATACAGGYTCAACTGTTTGGCTTTAGCCTGGGCCTCAGCAACCATTTCTTTTTGCTTAAGGCAGCAGTTCTGAGCTTCGTCCCTCGACTCAGTCATCAACCGCAGCTTCTCTTTTAGGTGTTCTAGTCGCTGCTGCTGTAAGACACAAAAAAATGAAAATAACAATCCCACTCCATTCCTGCGAAGGGATTCTCCCCTCTTTGTTCCTAATACAGTGAGCCCTTTATTGAGTCAACTGGCTCAGAAGAACAAACACAGGACACAGGCCTGCTCCTTCCATTCAGGAGTGACCCCAAGCTGCTCCCTCTTGACAGGGAGAGCACTGAAACGCTCAACTGACTGAGAAACAGAGACAGGTCCTTGGCAGATGCACCAAGTGTTTACAGTCAGGGTCTACCTTCACTTCCTACATACCTCAAATGGCTCTGCTGCACCACTGTAAGGAGCTAAGCATGTGCTGGGTCCCACATATGCAATTCCTATGTCTGTAACTCAGCGAAGCATCTTGTGATGTTGCAAATAAGTAAATGTTCTAATAGCTTTTGCATATTTTACTCATCCCTTGTTCTCTTTCACAGGATATTAACTTCATTGCTATTTTTATGGAGTTCAATACTACAGTGACTTTATTTAGCCAGCAGCAGTAGTCACCTGAGGAACTTTCTCAGAGTTCAGAGAAACAGGAACACCCCATGAAAGTTGCCATTGAACAGAAGGATAAACATCTGGTTGGTGGCTTCAGAAGTTGGCAACCTAAATCTGCCATGACAACATCCACATTGGTTCTGTTGCTACTGAAGAAAATTCAAATCAGATTTTTCAGGGCTCCTTCCTCAGCAATCGCACCCATTTGCAGCTCAGTGAAACAGAGAAAGAGGACTTACTTAGCAGCTCCCCAAGACTAAAACACAGGCTTGGTCGGCAAACCACTGTCTTCCCACAGGGGCAGGGCCCACAGCCAGGTCTTGTCCTTACCTCCTCCAAGCGTGCCTGACTCCGGACCTTCATTAACTCCTCTTCTGCCTGTCCTCGCTCACTGAGGGCAGCTGCTTTTACTTGGCTCAGCTCCTGCCACGGAAACATGAGAAATCATTCCAGACAGAGAAGCTGCATTGCTGCAAAACTGACCAGAAAACATCAGCAGCTTCCAGTTGCAGGCTGCAATATGACACAGCTCTCCTCATTTGGGCAGCAAAACAAACCAAGATGATAAACCTTTCTTCACTCCAACACTGCTATCTAAATTCAATGTGAATTTCAGTTATATGAGAGGAAGTAATGGGTAAAGCCTTCCAAAACAAGGGAATAGGAGAGACCAGTGCTGGATGTAGCTAGGGAAATAGGTATGGAGAAACATGCTACATTTCTTTGGACAACATGGGAAACCTGTAAAGTCAGATCTTGGTAAGACTAACCATGTTCACTTCACAAAACTTCCTGGGCAGCCTTCTCTTCACACCGCTATGTAAGTATTCAAATGCACCTTTTCTCACCTCCTCCAGAGATATCCTGATGGCCTCCAGCCTCTGGATCCTGTTCTGCATGGAATGCTCACTGGCCTCCATGTGCTGTGTCATACGATCCACCTGCAAAGCAGTAGAAACCATTTGGTCAAGTGACAGACAACCCTTCCCATCTCCAGGCATAGCAGCAGGACCAATTATCATGGGAGCAAAGCATCCTCTCATTGACCCACTCACCACCAAAGAAACATTCTTACCTCTCCCAGAACTCCACTAGTAAACTGTAATAGAGATAGCATCTGCCCTCTAGAAACCAGGAATTTTAAGACAGAGAATTCTCCCAGGCCACAAGGAAGATACAGAGTCCAGGCTCTCCTTGTCAAGTGATACAAAATACAAGAGATTGATTTTCTAGAAGCAATGTTGCTAAAATCTTCCTGGCCTGTGTCTTATCTTAAAAGATYTCAATATCTTCAGAGAAATCTATTAGTATTATTTATTTTGGAGAGATTTCAAGCCTCAGTAAACACTGAAAAGAGAACTGATTTGGCCTGTCCACACTCAGACACAACTCCCCTTGGAACTAGCCTGCTGAGCTGTTAAAGGATCACATGTGTGTAAGTTATTAAAACTAAAATGTATTTATTTCATAAGCAGGAAAAGATCCCTTATTTGTACTACTTCTGTGCACAGACCAACACAAAGGCCATYTTCACAGCCTCTCTTGKAGCATAACATACCACTCTGGCCCATACTCATGAAAGCTAGAAAATCTTACTAGCTGGTAGAAAGTCTTGTGATCTCTTCAGCCAAGGTTTGCTTGAAAAAATGGCTTATTATTCTCACAATAAATCTGAGCCCACTAACCTTTTCAAGTTTTTGAAGAGCACCTGACAGTAAAAATAATTTCCAGTGGTGAAGCATGTTAGGACAAAAGAAAGACTAACCAGGATGCTGCAGAAACCCCATCCTTACCTCTTTTACCCGAAGGGATTCCACRTCTTCAAGGCTTTGTTTAAATCTTCTCTTCTCCATTTCCAGACGTTCTACAGATTAACAGCAGGCAGATCACAGCTCTGGCATTCCTGCCACAGAGCCTATATTCATACTTGATCACATTCTCTGCCAGCCTTTTCTCCTGGGCTGCCTGTGCCACTGACTCAGGAGCAGCCATCCCCCCCACAGGTGTCCCCAAGCTGCTCCCACTGCTGCACTCACCTTCAGCCTGCACAGCCCGCAGCTTCAGTTCTGCCGTTGTACTCGTCAAGTCTTGTTTTACCTGGAACAGCTGATCCTGCTGAACTTTGCACTTCCTTTCCAACTCATCCACCTACAAGGAAATTACCATCACAAAGCTTTTTCTTTTCCTATTAGCAGAGAAAGTTGGCTGTACAGGACAATGAGGGGACACAACCAAGGACCAAAGCAGAAAATATGTATGGAACAGATGCTACATATGTCCAAGAGTCACTTCTCAGACTTGGACTTGGGTTCCTACCTGGTTTCTCAGCAGCAGATTTTTCTCATCAGCGGCAGACAAGTCATGCAGAAGCTTCCCTTCCCGATCAGCACTTTCCTGCAAACAGAATCAAAATAAAAAACCTGTACTCACCCTAGTTCTTGCACTACCAACCTACACTAACCAACCTCACACCCAGCTAACTCAAATCTACCCCATAAACACCATGGCTCCTCTTCACAACTGGCACTCATCTATCTAATTTACAYGATAATTTTTGTCACAGTGGCTTCAGTTAACCAACTAGTACTAAAAATCATGTTTTCCCATTCTATCCAGTATCCCCTAAATCTACACAAACCCGCTATGACCTATAGCCCTGCTCTCAAATGTAACTAGGACTTATCCAGCTCACCTGCTTTTGTTGCTGGAGTTGCTTGAAGTGGCACTCAGCCACACTGTTCTGTTCCTGTTTCATGGCATTCAGCAGCTCTCCCAAGTTGTGCACCTTCTGCTCAGACAGAGCCAGGGCAGCTTCAGTCATCTGCAGCCTATAAAGAGAAGCACTTCAGGGAGTCTTTTCCAAGGCAAACACTGCAGCGAGCTCATTCTGCTACCAGGTACAAATTGCTAATGTCCATCTGGCAGTGGAGGGAATCAGGCTAATGAGGCATTTTTTTGCTCCTGGGAAAAGGACACCACTGACCTCTGTACACAGCAGCATCTGCAAACAATAACCATGGACTTCTCAGAGCCCACTGTTCTGGTATCCATTGCCTTTGCCCTGCATTGTCTTCCATGAGTCATTTTCCCCACCCATACCCCTCCAGGATTTGCCTGCTCTCCCCAAACAAAGCTAGCTATTTTACACCACTGCAAGGTTGTTCAAAATCAGAGACAGAATTTTACATACGTGTAGCAGAAGCAATTTGCTTATTCTGTGAAAGTGGGATGTGCACACCACTGCATAGCATAGTAATACTGCCTTTACCTGGGAGAATAAACTAGCCAGGCTCAGCAGTGTTTAAGTCTAACCACTGCCACATTGATATGGCTCTGCAAAACCTAACACTTCTTTTGAGCAACCTCTCCTCACTGTTCCCAGGCCAGGCTCCTCCATACCTGCAGAGGTTCTCAGACAATAYTGTCAGCTGCCAGGGGAAAAGGCTACAGATTCTTGCCAGGCTGTAAACYGTGCAAGGAACATGCCCCCATCCCATCTGCACAGTCCATTCTCTTTCTTCCCACCCTCTGTTATTCACTTGCTCTTACACCAATGCACTATAACTTTATTTAAAAGCAGGCTAAGTATCTAGCTTGGCAAACTCAAAGGCTCAATCTGAGTGCAATTTCTGGATATTACTGCAGAACTAAGGAAAACAGTAAGCCAGTGGCCCTACAAGATTATCCCCCTTATTAGAAGCTCTGCTTGGCACTGCATGTACAGCACAAACAGTGGGAAGGCAAATGTTTTTCTCCATACTTGGTTTTCAAAGAATTCATAATGGAGTACTGTTCATCCAATGCTTCCTGTAGCTGGCTGACTCGTGCTGCAGACGTTCTGCATTTGGGAGTGGAAAAGGAAAAAAAAAATAAGGTGGGTAGCTCCTGCCAGAAAACAGAGAGGCCTCAATTTCTGCCACCAAWGAGCAGAAAACACTTAGAAATCCAACTCACCTTTCACTCCTGGCTTTTTCTTCTTTCTGCTTGTCTACAGTGTCCACAAAATCCATGAACTGTGAACAAGGAAAAATTCAGTGAGAAAATGAACTGCATCAGCTACAAGCATTTGCATTTCTCCTCTTCCCCTTCCCAGGAACAGGTGAAGACATGTCAGGCCACTCTAYTGGAAGCAAACTGGAGGCGTGATGGGTTTATTAGCACATCTGAATGAAGCCATCAGCTGTAGGAAYTCTGCATCCTGAGGTGTCAAGATGGAAAACAGACTCAGATCTCTAGGTTTACACAACTTGGAAAATATCAAACCAATTGCAAAAGGAAAAAACAAAAGCACAAACAAACTCCTGCAGAATCCAGAGTGACAATGTTCAGCAGGGATGTGTCCATACCTACACTATCACTTGACTCCCAGGCAACACAGGCCAGAKGAAGGACCCAATGTACTTTAACCACGCCATGTGCCTGACCATAAAAACGCACATGCAACTTCAGATGCACAATAATACCATCACTGAGTGTTCTGTGGGGACCTCAGGGGAAAGCAAAGGATTCTATCCACCCCACTTGAACTGCCAGCATCTGCTGACCTGCTTGTTCTTCTCATCCTTCAGACTCAAAAGCTCCTTGCTGAGGATGTTCACTTGGTTCTGGGCCTCAYTCAGGATAGCCTCACGGTCTTGGTTGTGATCCAAGGCTTGTTCTGATGCAGAGAGAGCAGGAGAGCATGCCTAAGTTTCTAAAGCATGTTCTGCAAACAGAACAGCAAGCACTGCAGGAAGAGCCAGCACTCAGCATGACACCTGGCTATCAGAAGCACCAGGACAGTTGCCCTCCTCAGGCTGGCCCACGTAGAGAGACTCTCATCACAAGGTGGAATGGGATCAAAGAGAGAGCACTGTGTGTGGGGTAATCARCAGCCCAGCCTCAGCAGACCTGTCCAACTCTGCTGTGGGCAGCACAATGACACAGGGTGTGCTGTGGAAGCCACATCAAAACCAGGCTTGTCAGAGGCAAACTAGGAAGAAAAGTCTCAAGTTCTCCCACACTCATGTGGCACAGCAGTCTCTAATAGCTGAATTTAAATTATTTTTTTGCTCTTGCTGGTGAAAGTGATGCTTCCAGCTTGACTAGCCCTCACTGATGGACAAGAGGAAGCGACACAGGGCACTGTGAAAATGCTRTTGATAAAGGGAGGGAAGGAGGGTTAGCTCTCTTCTGGAGCCGCAGCTGCCCTACATCCCTGCAAGTGCTCAACTGGGAAATGATTTAAGTGATCCACTGCTGCACAAGACATCATACTTACCCACAGCTTTCAGGATGTCACCAGGAACRTTGTTCCCTGCAAGCTCCAGCCTCTTCAGGGTCTTGTTGCTGTGCAGGCAGTTCAGCAAAGCTCGACCACCAAGAAGCCCAATGTTATTCCATCGCAAATCTACACAGAAGGCACACTTTCATCACGGTAGTCATACATCTGAAAAATGCAGGGGTCAAAAGAACCTATGCTCTTTATATATCTACAAGCAYGATTAACTAATCCCAGCTGGTCTTAGCATAAACACAGGTGAATATTGTGATCCCTTTTAAGAGAGGGAGGGAAGGTGACAAAGCAGGAAAGGCAAGGATAAATCTTGAATAAACTGCAGGAAGCCATGACAATTGAAAATCTACACAAGTCTGCCTCTCCCATTTGGCCCTCATGAGCCTTCCTTCCACAGTCAGAATCTGTGTGGCAACAAAAGCCACATTCTCCTGAAGGAAATTCCATCAAAATTCCATGTAAGGACAAAGCAAGTGTGAAGTAAGTATTAAGAATATGTCATGAGGCATGMCAACAGAAACCACAAACAGGAATGAAAACACTTCCTCCTCCACTAAAAACTGCTCTGCTTCAAGTACRTAATTCTTCTCTGCACATCTGGTTCCAAAGATTCCAGTTACAGTTCCCATTCTCCAAAGGCCATAGGATTGTGACTTCTCCTTGCAGAAAACCCGCAAAGCACACCAGACTGACAGGAACTGGGAATGACACCAACCAGTTGGAATAAACTGGGGCAAGTTGAAAGGAACCTGAAGATACAGGTGTGTGTTTGCATGCATATCTGTACATGGGCAAAGAACTCTTACCCAGCTCCTGAAGGCTGGCATTTTGTGTCAGTGCCATGGCCAGCTCTCCAGCCCCTTGGTGGTTAATCTGGTTATTGCGCAGATCCAGCTGCTGAAGACAGTTGTTTGCTCTCAGTCCTTGGCAGAAAAAAGAGAAGCCCTCCTCCCACAGGCCAAGGCTGTTCCATTCTAAGGTTAGGCTAGGGAAATCAGACAGGATTGCTGTTAGAGTAAAGACAGCTGCATGAGCTTGAATGATACATGGATCACAGTATATCTTGTCAAACATCCAGCTCTGAGCAGATTTGGTCTCAGAGAGCAGGATGCTGCCAGGGCCCAGCATCCTCCGAAAGAACACCAGTAGTTCTCATGTCTTTGCCTGTCCCACTTCTCACAMGAAATTGCACCACTCGGCATTCCTCCTACCCCAACAAAAAACACCCTTAACCCTTTTCAATTGTTGTGCTCTATCGGGCAGGAACAGCACAAAGAGACGCAGATACTTTTTTTTACCTCCTGATGGATTTGTTCTGCCTAAGAAGTTTTCCCAAAGCCTCAGCTCCCTCGGTTCGTAGGTTATTTCCCTGAAAAGAAGTTTCAGGAGATCAGCAGGCTAAGTCTGTCCCAGTCCACCTAGACCATCAAACACCACGAGATGCACCCCAGCTGTAATGCCAATTTCAGTCAGCAAAGATGGTCCAATCACCATTTGTTTCACATTATTTTCCACAAAATGAAAAAACCTGGAGGAACAGTGGATCCATACACACCACTGGTCTTGTTAAGGCACCATGACTGAGAGCTTGCAAAAATTCAAGATAGCACAGRATCAGCATGGGCCACACACAATGGGACAGATTCCAGACAAGAMCAATTATTTTAACATACTTCRTTAAAAAGGGGTCTGTTAACACTARCACAAGTAAGAAATGTGTGATACAGTTGTGACTGTGATGCGAATTTCCAGTTTGTAACTRTAAATTCAAAGGAATGGCTGTAGGTCAGAGGAACATGGATAGAAAGTCACTCTCAGGAGGCAGATAGYTCAAATCCCTCACGGGTCGATAGATACTGGCAAGCTAGATAAACTCTATAGAAACACAAGCAAAATAGCTGGTAACTCACCGATCAATACAGAAACCCTAAAAAAAGTCTACATGTGCCTCATCTGCCCAAGCAGCAATTGACAAAAGATATAAAGCAATAACTTCCTATGAAAATAGAGTAACTGAATAAAAATGGATAATGATGATCTACAAAGAAACTTTGGAAAATTGTGACATAATGTTAATGAGTCAAGCAATGAGTCACCTGAGAACAAAAACTTTATAGGCGCATACATCTTATTGAACAACCTTGCACAGGACCGTTCAGTTCTAATTCTGACTAAGCCTGTGCTCCTTTTTTCCCTTCATCACAGAACAGTCTTAATTCTATTTGAACAGACTCACCTTCAGATCCAAAGATTTGACTGTGGTGTTGGAGCAAAGACCATGCAACAAAAGTCTTACACCTGAGTAGAAGAAAAAAAAAAAAAAAAAAAAAAAAAAAAAAAAAAAAAAAAAAAAAGCTGTTTATTTCATCCGTGAAACCCTCTGCCTAAACCGGCAGCGTATCATCCCAGTGTATCATCCTGTCAAACAGCCAGCTCAGGAGACACGGCTGCGATAAACAAATGACTTGGTAGACTGCCACTGCTGCTGGAAAATGTGAGCCTGAGCTTTCAGGGCAGAAAACTATATATTCTCGAAAARGTGTCCGGACGGAGAACTACCTGTCAGCCTGTACACCCACCTGAGTCAGCCCACGCCTGCACAGGCTCTGCGGACACTGATGTGCTGCCCACGGAGCCCACTCACCGCCGGCTACTTTACCCATTCCGACTGTCCCGTCCGTCCAGGGCCAACAAAAGTGCCGTATCCTCCAAGACGGAGGGAGAACCACCCGCACGCTCATGGACCGGGCACTTTGGGCACCCCGAGACACGGGCGCCCTCCCTGCCCGCCCCGCCCCGGCCTGAAACGGCTCCGAGGGCGGCCCGGAGCGCACCTTCCTCGCTCAAGCCGCAGTCGCCGAGGGCCAGCGCGGCCAAGGGCGCGGCGCCGGGGAGCAGCCGGGCCAGGGCAGCGCACGTCTGCAGGGAGAGGCTGTGCCCCGCCAGCTCCAGGCGGCCCCGCGGCCCGGGCAGCTCCCGCAGGCGCCGCAGCACCGCCTCCTGAGGGGCCGCGCAGAGCCGCGCGTACTCGCGCTCCAGGCGCTCCATGGCCCCGCCGGAACTGCCCCTGGAGCCGCCGCCTCGCCCCGGAACCGCTCGCTGAGGGCGGGCCGGGCGCTGCGCGGAACATGGAGCGGCGGGACGGCCGCGCCGGGGGCTTCAGGAAGGTGCGGCCGCTGCGGGCGAGGGGCGCTGCCCTGGGCAGTGGGCGCGGCCCCGCTCATCCGTTCCTCTCTCCRCGCAGGACACCGTGGAGCGGCTTCTCCGCCTGCACTTCCAGGACGGGAGGATCCGAGGTATGGAGACGGCGAGGGCGGGCGGAGCCGGGTGGTTCGGAGCGAGGCCCCGCTTCCCCTGACCGCCTTGTCGTTGCAGTCAGCGCCGACGCACAGCTGCTGCTGGCCGAGTTGCTGAAGGTGTTCGTCCGAGGTGAGCGCCCAGGGCCRCCCCACGGCGAGGGGCTCCGGCTCCTCCCCAAGTACTTGGCTGGCCCTCGACTCATCCCCTCGTGCTTCAGCTCYGCTGCCTCCTGCACAGCTGAGGTCCTGAGCCAGCTCTCCGGACTCACCCGGGGCGCTGGGCCACCTCCCTCCTCCCGGGAAAGCAGCCTGGCACCCGGGCAGGACGCGCCCGTGGCAGAGCCCTGACCCCACTCGTGCCCTTGTCTTTCATTGTGCTGCAGAAGCGGCAGCGCGGGCAGCGCGGCAGGCTCGGGCAGAAAACCTCAACAAGGTGGATACGGACCAGCTGGAGAAGGTGTTGCCGCAGCTGGTATGTAACAGTGGGCCTGAACTGCAGTGGGAGCAGGATGACTATGTGTGCTGAAAAGCCTAATCCTCATCCTCTTGGGAGGTGGTTTGGGAACCTAACCTGTGTGTTGACTAGCTTGCTGCTCTCTCCTTACAGCTTCTAGATTTCTAGAGGCCTCTTGAMGCATATGTCGCCTGTCAACAGAGAGTCCTGAGCGGACAGCAAATGTGTCTCAGCCTCAGAATCCAGTGCTGGGACAAAAAGTTTMAATTTTCTCTTCCTCTGCCATTTTGCTTGTTTCCTCTCTCCTTTACCAAGCACAACGCAGTCCACAGCAACGATGCTGTCAGATGCTGTTTTTGAGAAAAGGCTACCACAGGCTTGTTTTGTTCCACTAAGTGCGTAACTGGTTTCCATTTTCCTACCTTACTTCTGAAACAGTGGCATGTACTTCACAGCACGGTAAAGGTAGTGTTGCTTTCTCAGCTAAAGTGAGAAAGAGATGTTGCTTCACAGAGATGGGTGGAAGGATTTAATGGCTGGAAATACCATCCAGTTTTCAGCTGTGACGGCAATTCCAGGTGCAAATGCAAACCTTTCTAATTAATGGGTCATAAACAGGAGCTCAGTCACAGGCTCTTGCCAAGAGCAGGTAACTGATCTTTATTTTATAAATAAACAGTGTATATCCCTCACTACCTTCCTGTATTTCTGCAGGGCTGTGACATCAAAGCATGCTTAGAACCTTTTAACCATTCAATATTCTGAGAGGCTGCTCCTCCTCTGCTATAAATTTGTTCTCACAAAGAAACATCAATAAGTTAAAAMCGGGTCTCTCCTCCTTGTGTACACTCTTTGCTGCAATTAATCATCAAAAGTCAAGTTACTTCAAAGACTTGCAGAGTTTCCCCCTTACCCACCCTCTTCCCTAAATCTTTGTAAGACGAAAGGAAAAAAGGACAAAATAACAAACAGCATGTGTGAGAATCCCACATCACGGGACAGCCTGGCCCCTCTGGCAGCAGGGGGGCCACTGTGAAATAAGAAACCTTACACATGTGGGCAGGACCCAACAACCCCACTGGCTTTAGGAGGAAAAGCGTGGCCAGCWGCACGGAGCACAGCTGATGGCAGCGTGGCTCAGGGCCTGCCCGCTGGTGCCGCTGGCTCTGGGGGCTGTAAGATCAGCAATTGGGAGCAGTCCTTTGCTCACAACAGCTGTGACAGACACAGGCTCAGGAGGTCACTSTGCACGTTGAGCCAGGAGCTATCAGGGTCATCGCTCAGGACACCAGCCACTTGGGAACCTCACCAAAACCACAGTTTTAATACGCRTTCTGGTGACAGTCCCCAGTCCTCTGCACTGCAGCTTCTCAGCCAAGACAACTGTTCAGCTGCACAACACACGCAATGAAGGAACTGACCTAGTTCAGCCTTCAGCCCCACAACCATTGCTAAAAAAAAGGGCASTAGCAAAAAAAAGGCAAGTAATGCTACCTTTGAATGTCCTACAATCCCAGGAATGAGTTCAGCTACTATAGCAGAAGTGATACTGGAACAAATCCAGCTCATCAGGTGTCTCCAGGTTCTGTGGCAGGGCAGGAACCCTTGTAGCAAGTACCTTCCTTAGTGAAGAGCCCAGAATATTAGATGTCAGGGCATCTTGTCCCCCATAAAGAATTCAAAYCTACTTTCTTGCCTTTTCCAGATTCCAGATCCTCATCTCTGACTCCTATGGAAACAGCAGTCCCAAAGCTGTTGCTCTGAAAAGCAGTCTTGATCCTAAAAAAGGTTCGAGTTCCCTAACACACACAAGCACTGACTGAAGAAAAGTGCTGGTGTGGAGATCCATAGTAAAGTAGTAATTGAATAGCAGCAGCAGCTAAATGTAACTTTGTATAGGAAAGGGGAATAAGACTTCTTGTCTAGCTACTGAAGATAGCAAATTTTCATTCTTGTGGTTCAATGTGGCTTGATTCACAGCTGTATTACACAAGGGACAAGCACGGGCAGAACTGCCTGAGGAAACACAGTCAGCARTGTGAAGCCCCTACACTTAAAATTGCCCCAGGAATACTGACATTACTGCTTGTGTCCCTAAACTCATTTTCCCACGTCAGGTACTTGCAGGGGATAGTTACGGTGCTAGCCTTTTACAAAAAATGACACAATTGAAACAGCTAAGCAAATCAGCYAAGCAAATCGTACTATTTGATGTCACCCATGCTCTTCAAAAAACAAGGACTAGCACATCTGAAGGCACCTCCCAAACACTACTGTGTATTCTAGTCCTGGAAACCAAAACCACCAGCACAAGTATTTCACCACCTATCATTAGCAATTGCTCTTAGTTTCCCCATAATATATCCTGCATAAATTCAGCAAGGCAGCTCTAGCCACTGTCTACCTCTGATTTGTGTGACGTTCCCTGACAGCATGGGAACTAAGATACTGACAGTCCTGTGGAGCTTAGGCTCAGCCCATGCTTAATCCACTAGAGAGTAATAAACTTTAAACATTATTTGAATGGTTTTTTTGTTTGCTGTGGTATGTCTTTTATAGCCTATCAAGTGGCAGAAGGGCTTGCTTTGCACAGGAAGGATTTAGAGTAGCAGCTGTACGTAGTGCTTCCACATTCCCGCTGCCAGTGGCCGCACACATTCATTCCCTGTTTACATTTGGGTGTCATTTATATAAGAAATCAATCAACTCTTTTGGTAAAACATTCTGCACTCCCTCTGCTTTGAGTCTCATTTTTCCTCTTCCACCTTTCATGCCTCCCCCTCCAAGTTTCTTCAAAGCATCTGTGAGCATTTGGAAGTAATTAGACCTGAAGGGAGACAATGACAAGTGCCAGGAACCCAGGATGCCCTTTCTAGCCACTTTGAAGTTCATTCAGATGGTACAAAGCTCCGTTTTGCTTTGTTGGGAAAAAAAAAAAACAAACCTGAAGAGAATAAGGCATGACAGGCCTATTGAAAAGGGAGCAGGTTTCTGTGAACTGACAGACACACCGAGTGCCTGGGCAAGAAACTATCAAAGGTAATGACGACAAGGGCTCTCATGGCCACTCTGCTTTATTACATCTACAAATGGTGCAGATGCACACATAAGGCAGGGAGGAAACAAGTTAAATGGAAAACATGGTAATCCTGTACCATGGAATCCCAGCTTTCCATCGATCACTGATTCATGGAGACTTCAAATAAAACTCAGCACCACAACTGCCGTGGCACTACAGAGTTAAACTCCAGCATAAGGGCAATTCTAATCAAAATTCATCCCCCCACAACATCTGCAGGAGATACAGATACAGATCGAGCCTTTGCTGTAACTAATTACTGATGGTAATTACACACAGTGAAAATAAAATTAGAGCTTAGGGCAGAAACAAACTCAACAGGCATTCCATGAACAGACACACCTGTGTTCCTTGTTAACAAGATTCTGGCAACTGAACACAGTACAAGTGCAGCAGCCCAAGAGCTTCAYAGGAAAGGCTGATCTGAACTGGTTTAAGCAACTTAAGTGCTTCCTCTCCATTCATTTTCCAGCCATCTATGTCCAGAATTATCAGCAGCACGAACCCAAATCAGTAAGAAGCAGAGAGAAGTCGTGTTCTASACATAACTATCTGAGGTAAAGCTGAACCAGACTGTATCTTAGTGCTGTAACACAGGCAGCTAGGCTCAAGTCATCTTCTGAAGGTGGAACTGGAAGGATTTGAATTTCAAAATATGGGTAGTAACTAAGTCCTTTGCAGAAAGATATATAGGAATAATATCTAATTATTATCATTACCCCCTTAATTCTCTATTTTTATTATTTGCATGCAAGAAACCTTAAATTTAACCTCTAACCTTGTTTCTGTAGTCAGAAAGACCAAAAACAGTCCTTCCACTCCTCCACCAGGTGCAACTGGTATCTGAAATAGCAATTCTCTTTTTATAACTAATGTTCATACAGATTAGATCTCTCAGGGCCACCAAAACATTGTACAGGTTCTTAGTAAGTTCATGGAGAAAAGGACATAGCTGATAGTTCAGTCGTCCAGCAGCCATGCTTCATCTCTTTCCACCTACAAAACAAGCACAGGWCCATTAAAACACTTAACATGCAGTTGGCACTTACTCATTTCTCAATAAAATGATCTGGTGGCTGAGGGTTCGGTCACTGCTGTGCTCAGGCAGCTGTGGGGACCACAAGAGAGCACTTGGGGAGATGAAATGGAAAATCCATTTCAGAGCAGGGAACTTCATCCTCATGTTACTATATGCAAGCACAAGCTGACCCCTTAAACAATACCATCGATATCCAACATGTTYGGCAGAGATGAGGCTGCTTTTTGGGGCAGTTCAGAACGAGCAGAGCTCTCATTCACTGATACCTGGAAGCTTCAGCCATTTGGGTATTTTCCCCGGGGTCCTTCTTAACACTCGTGGAGTTCCCTCCATGCTGGCTGCTTCTGGCTGCTCAATGGTCTTTTTGTCACTTGTTACTTCTGGTTCAGATAGGGATGGAGCCACTGATGCTATAGTTGATGAAGCAGAAGGAACTAATGATCTAGACAAATATCTGAGGAAGATAATAAGCAGAATTAAGCTTCGTTTTTCATAATAGCCCCCTGTACCACCACCATCATGAAACTTTTAAAGTCATATTGAAAGGGCTTTTCTTTTTCCATGACAGAAGTACTAGTATTTACTGAAGTCACTGAAATCTTACTTTTTGTAAAGGACTCACAAAGCTTCTACAAAGTTGAGCATGACAGTATGACTGTTTCTGGAAAGAAGGAAGTCCTAGTATCTTTRAAGCACATTTCTTTGTATTAAGATGGGCTTGTTTCATGCTTCCCATTCCTGAAATACTAAGGCATTTGCAACTCTATTCAGCCCCAACATACCTGGCTACTAATAAATCAGCTGCAGAAGGAGAAACTGCAGATCTCAGCAGGTCTGATTTCAGGTAACAAGCTGTTTAGAAATGAAACCAAATCATTTGTTTGGGAACATAGAGACATCAATCTCCACAGTATCACATAGCTCTCAGGTGAAAAAATACTGCTATATACAATAGTAAACATACATCACCTTCCCCCAAATGACACCAGGACATTACCAAACAATGCTGTTTTCTTTCACAACTCAGAAGTGTCTTATTTAATCATTCAAACCTCAAGATCTTGACATTTTTTTTACAGTGCTCACTGCACCTCAGAAACTTTTCTGTGAAGCCAGAGCATACTCTGATGTCTGGTAGAAGCAGGGATTCTAAGCACAAACCAGAGATGTCAAAGAACCAAAGATTCAGATCTCTTCTACCATCTCCAGCCAGTGCACTACCACAAGAGCTCTGCAAGTGTTTCATAGTCATTTGTCTAGTTAACATTTTGAACAACAGGATTTCTTTTCTACAGAGTCATTCTTCTATCATTCYTGCTCCCATGCCAGACAATGCCTACTCCCCAGCCTATCAAATCCCAAAAAGAAGATAAAATGTCTACATTTGTGCTCAATTTAACTGACCAAACCAGCTCTGAAGAGCTTCAGCCAGTCAGAATGGGGACATTCAGCAGCATTCTCAAGGTCTGCAGATTCTTTTGTCAGAACAACTCTCACAGTAAGGATTTAATTCTAGGTCCGCTAAAGGAACTACACAATCAGCTGAAGGAGAGAGGAAATGCACTCACCCCTGCATTCCTCAGATCCAAAATGAATGACAGCAGTTGGAAAAAGTTTAGCCTGCAGAAAAAGGGGAAAATAAGCGATCACTGACTGCAGATGCTTTCATAGYTCACTGTGAACATTCGAGGCAGGTTGGACACCTACAGACAAATTCATGGAGTTCAAGCCAAGGTCACTGAACCATTTATAATTCAGGAGAACTTAAACTTGTGCAGAGCACAGTTTTACTTRGGTAAAACATGAAGGAAAATGTTATGATCTGTTTTACGGGTAATGAGGCCTCTGCAGCAATGCCCCACCATTCCTTCTCCTCTGTCCCCATATCCCAGGCCATTTTCTTGTACCCACATTCTCCACTGCTGAGCAGATAACATTAATAATGATGAAGAATCTTCTAAGACCTGAGTGGCTGACAGCAAGAGAAGAAAAATAYAGCTGTGCCCTCCGAAAATCTATTCTAAATCATTTTATTACATTTATACCCTTTCTATAGTTGGAATTTATCTAGTTTCACCACCTTTCCAGGATGAAGTATTTCCTTTTATAAATACAACCCGAATTCCTAGTTCCTACTTCTCAGACTAATTGCCATATTCAAACATTATTTTCTATCCAGCTGGTTTGGTCGTTGTTTTTTTCCTTTTATTTCATTAGAAGTTCCTGTAATTAGTGTCCATTTCCTCTTGGTCTTTTACATGGCACTGCTGAGRACTCTGGCCCACATCCCTTGCTGTTTCCCATCTCTTTTTCTACACACACTGACGAGCCCCCAGCAGTTTCTTTCTTCCAGGCTGAACAGGTATAAAGGAGGGAGRTACCTCTGGAGGTTGCTCTGGTGAGGTGACCACACACCCAGAAAAACCCAGAGAAACATCACAAGCACGACACCACCACACCCAGTGGTGCCTCCAAGTGCTCCCAAGGGAAACACAGAGCAAGGGAGTCAAAGTTATTAAACTTCATTCTAAAAACAGACACTACTGCAAGCTCAGGCTTGGATTTTTWAAAGGATTTTAAGGTGATATGCGGAAGATTAATAGATATATGCCAACTGGCATAACCAGCTGGACCAGAAAGGATTCTGAAAAAAAACCAACCATCATATTTATTATCTGCATTATATGATAGTGTAAAACCATATAAAGAATCACTAGCTGAAACAATTCTGTTTAGCTTTTAGGAAGATTGGTACTAACAGGTAAAGAAACCAAATCAGCATCATGTATAAGARGCAAGTACTGCTAGAGCCAGAAACTGTACTGCAAAGCCAGCAAATGTAATCAATGTTCTACATTTTCCCTGGCAAAATAGTTACACTAAACTTGGCACACTGATCCCAAAAATAAATAACCAGATAAAAGCAAGTCASTGCCCCACTTGGTATCACTCATGCATATTTGGGAATTGTACCAGGGCAGACTGAGTGTCCTGGAGTTTTCCTGAGCCTCTGTTGCCACCATCAGCCCAGTCTGTGCACTGGAATGATCATCTCTGGCCCCAGCACAGCAATTACAGGAACTCAACAGAACCCTGATCTGCACAGAGGAGGCTGGAGACAGCTGCCTAAGATGGASACTAATAAAACTGTATCAACTAAAGGCAAAAAAAAAAAAAAATAGCTTCACTGCTCTTCCTGCCTACAAGCTTCAGATGAGCATATGGTACAATAATCCAGAGGCTATAAGAGACTGTCTCATATGGCATAGTCAACATCATGCTAGACTGAAACAAGAGATATTCATCACTCTACTTCMAGACTCAGGTCCTGCTAAAGCATCCAGGCAAATTCACATGCCTGAACTGACATTTTAGCAAAGTAATTATTTATTAGGTCTTTTAATGTTTCATTCCTCAATCAACAGGGCCTAAGGTTGCCTGCTCCAGTCACAAAGATAGCTCTCCATAAACATTTTTAATTAAAAAGTACCAGACATGGTTTAGAAACCCCAGAGAAAACTCTCACAAGAGCTTTGATGTTTCCACAGCATTCGTCTATTTAGGAAATGGGTGCCTTAAGAAGGGCCCCCCAACATACATACACTCAAGCCCTTTTACACACAACATCCTTTGCATGCCAGCTGCAAGTTGGAAAATGAGGTTTTTGTAGTGTTAGTGTTGGAATTTTTTAATAACCACCCCTCTCTTTTTTTCGCCTCCCGACCAATTATCTTGGTAAATAATTAACATTCTGAAGGAGATAAGTAAGCACAGCAACTCAGAGCTCAAAGCCCTTTAGTTCAAAGCCCTGCCCTTTTCGTTTCCCCGCTGCCGCCACTGAAACTTCCTTGTCAATCAAGCTCTGGGCACACACATCAAAGCCTCGTGTGGGAATGGCCCCAAGGGGTCAGAGAAAATTCATGGCAGGGCCTGTGTGAGGCACAAAGAGAGAAACAGAGTGAGAAACACAGCCCAAGAGCTAACAGACTCACTCAACCAACAAACACACAGACAGACTGTGCCCCAGTAGAAACCTCTACCCTATTTACTCAAAYAGCCATAGTTCTCAGTTTCAGGATACACGTCCACAACCATTTCCCACTGCTTGGCAAAACATCAGTCCAAACATTTCAGTTCAAAATCTTAATTGAAAGAAACTTAAAGGAGCTAAAGAGCAGCCCTCAAGTACACAGAATGCAACGTCCTTCCCATGGCTCCTTTCCCTGCATCCCTATCCTTTCCTAGGGGTCAGCCAACACARAGCCCCCTCTTGCCAAACTTCCAACCAATTTTTCTCCAATTCAAACAGACTGCTGGCTCATGCCCAGAACCCTTGGTCTGGATTCCTTTGTGTRGAATTGTCAAGTACCACCCCAAGCCCAGCACTCCCTGAGGGTTCACCACACTTCTCACCCAGGAATTCTCTAGCCAGTCACTGGCAGGACACAATGCTGTCCCAGAGCTCTTTAGAATCTGAAAGTATTTAAATCAGCAGCAATTTCACATTGAAAACTAAAGGCAAGCCAGTAGAATGATCCCACTGTCCAAAGACTGTCTTGGCATAAAGAGGAGAAGGCTTTAGTAGATTCTGTCTGGGAAAACATGCAAGTCCAAAGGCAAAGCCTTTAGCATTCTCTAMCACACCTAAGAATGAAAGGATCAAACACTGGGCAGACCATCCCCTGAAAACTGTATTGYCAAGTCACCTATTCTAATGTTTGCAGTCGTTCTAATGCATCTGCTAATGCTACCAGATGAACAACTCTGCAGTTCTTCACCTCACTGCATAGGGTTCTTACAAGAACATCTGTGAATCAAAACACATTTTAAGTACTCTTAGAATCACACTGAGCCTGCCAGATTGACCAAAAGAATCAAAGGCTGTTTGAAACAAGTAAGTCAAAAAGCTCCACTCACTTACATGCAGAGAATTACTACAATAGGACTGAGCCAATAGCCAGTTATTACACCCCAACACCCAGCATTTCTMTTCCTTGCTGCTTTGGTTTCCAGCCAAAGAAACTGCCATTCTGACTGGGGAAATAGACACTATTAATTTCTTGAATTTATAATGTTCAAATCACACTGTGCAAAGCATATTTACAACATACAGTCAGATTTACTGCACCAACACCTAGAAATCCAACTGAAAACAGTGTCTCATTGTGCAATTATACAGATGTGACGTAAATAAAAATACTTTTGAGTTTGTGGGTTGTTTTTATTTTTGTGGGTTTCCTTTTTGTGTTTTAGTTTTTTTGGGGCTTTTCTTTGCTGCACAGATGAAAAACTGAGACCTAAAGAGATTAACTAACTTACTCAAGGTCACACAGGATGGCAGCAGCAGAAATAAGAACTAAGAATGCAAGTCTCCAGAGCCCCATCCAAGACCATAATCACAGGACAGTTTTCTTCTGAAGGATTAGAAAGTCACTGAGGCAAGGAGAAAAGGAAGTCAGTGTCCTGCCTATTGCCCTCCTCATTTAATA
Organism: Malurus melanocephalus; assembly: GCF_030028575.1. Classification (NCBI taxonomy): domain Eukaryota; kingdom Metazoa; phylum Chordata; class Aves; order Passeriformes; family Maluridae; genus Malurus; species Malurus melanocephalus. Next base: position 402,665 of record NW_026623685.1, on the reverse strand, counting down.
ACTATCATTCCAAGTAACCAGCTCCTCAGATTTGCAGAAGATATAACACAGCTCCATCCATTTGCTTAGTTAGAGTTCCAGAAGTTTCTATTTCAGAGCTCTGAATACCAGCTAGTTACTCATAACGACACATTTAGTCTGCAACTATGCAGTTGAGTAACTCTGGTTTTACTCAGAGATAGTGAACAGTTACTCAGACACTGTGGTGGTGACTGTGGCTGTGACAGCACATCATCTTGGCTGTGGGGTGGCACACTGAGGCCGCTGCATCTCACATTCCATGACAAAAATATCCACATTAGAACAACAGTCCCTTGTGAATCCAGCTGTGATACAGCAGAGAAACATTTCTGTTTTGTTTTACTGCATGTTTTAGTAACTTGTTCTCTAGAACACAGAAAATAGCCCAGGCAGAACCCTCCCCAAATAACACCTCAACACTTCCAGTTTCCCAGACATACTAAATGCAAAGAAGTCCTAGAACAGAGCATTGCAGATGATGTACATCACTAAGAGAGTTGTTCTCTTCCCTGCCAGAGCGATGCTGGCAGACAGGCAGGGGCTGCTGTTGAAGGGAATTYGCAGCTGCCAGAAGCAGCAGCATTCTTTCCGTTCCACAATCGGAGAAGATCAGAGTGCCACAGGTCTGCTGTTAGTTTGATGTTAGAAGATGAATAAAAAAATAAGCACTTCAAAGGAACACGCTCATGGAAGGAGAAACCCGAGCAAGCAACATGAAACACTGCGTAGTACACACATCCCAAACACATAAACTAGCTCTTGGAAAATTCAACTGCAAAGCCGGTGGATCAAAAGTTTCTCCAGCAAGACTGCACAGCATTGCTGAAACAGAAATAAACACCACAGTCATGGTGAAGGGGGCAGATCAAGTACTTCATGTTTACAACCTGAGAACAAAGCTGCCCAATGTGAACTGCCACTGCCAAAGGAGATGGATTTTCTCCATGGAGGAGGTCTGAGCCAGATAGGGCAGGGGAYCTTTAAAATTCATAAGGCAAAGACAAGATTTGAAAACACTGTTCTGAGAAAGCTACTTATGAAGGAATCCAGGTATGAAGAGCATTCACAGGGACCTTAATGGCTGAGATCAGAAAGATCTGGCCTTCAAAACTGCCAGTAGCAGTGAACATTTCGGGCAAGATTTCTACTCCAAATTCAGTGGGGCAAGGAATCTCTCAGTGTCTGCAAAGCCAGCATCAGGAGGCAAGCACGGGCACTCTCTGTGAGCATGAGGAACAGACCTCAGCACAGAGAGAAGGTGACACTGCTACCAAATGCAGTCAGATAAGAAAATCCTGGAATGGAGAAGTAAAAGACCAAGACTTTTAGGTGAATGCCATCCTCTGCACTGGATGAATTTCAGTATTAATTGCAATTTTCTTTTGCTRGTGATTGCAATAACCACAAGGCCTGCCAAGAGAAATGCCTCTGATGGACTGACTCTGATGAAGTAATTTCTTCTGAAATTGCATTCAGACTCCTGCCAAAAGAGAAGGCTTCCTACTGCCTGAGTCGCAGGCAGCTTCACTGAACACACGTGCCAGAGACACTGCTCAAACTGGCATTAGCAAATGGGATATGGAAAGAGAACCAACGGCAAAGAAAGGAGCTCTGGATTTCTGCCTCATGGTACGTGACAGGGAAACACTCAGTGCACTCTAAGATCAGCCAGAAGACCCAAATACTTCTGTGGAAGCCTGTGGATTCCTTTTGCTCCTCTGTACACAGAGGATGGCCTCCTGCCCTCTCTGATGCCTTGACTTTTCCAGTGACTGCTACTTTCTGCCAACTCTTTCCTAGTATTAACTCAGCAATCAAAGCTTTTTCTTCCACTATCCCACCCCAGATAAGCCCTACAAAACTGCCTGTTCCTGGGAGGAGAAAGAAGCTAGGAACCAACTCTGAAAAGCTCAGACAGCCTGGAAAAAACACAAACAAGCTTCTGGAGCTATAAGGAACCCAAAGCCAAGTGCTACAACAGGGAAGCCTGTGGTTGATCAGCTCTGTAGAGCAAAACATTATAAAACACTTCAAGGGACATGAGGAGAAGGCAGCCAGCAAAAACAGCAACAACAAAAAAATCAAAGCAATGCCTTGAAGTCTTTATGGGTTCCAAAAGCTCCACATTGCTGCCAATCTGTGTGCTCACTATACTGTAAATACACACAGATTTTGGGAGAATTCACTTCAGACAGTTCTTTCAGTCCAAGTATCTTGGCAAACAAGTCAACAACATTTGTCTTTTTTCCTGGTTTTGCTTCCAGCGTAAAGGGTCTCCCTTCATTATAAGTGATCAAATGTAATGAATGTGCTGCCAAACWTATCAGCTTGGATGGAGGGAGAGGGTGGAGAGAGCAGAACTATTGGTGATATGGCAGTCCACCATCTGCAGTCACTCCCGTTACTGGCTTCAGCACAAATTTCAGTAATTTATAAATATTTGAATGTTCAAATGTGCTCACATTACTGCCTCAGACCCCATCCATCTTTCCTTAACAACAACACCAAAGTCATCTATAGAGTGGAGGATAGACTACTGTTAACTAAGGATATTRGGGATATCGTGAAAATTAAATGTTGGAAAACATCCAGAATGSCTAGATACATCATGGTAGTACCTGCTTTGGAAAAATCAAGAGCAAGGTTATGTGCAGGCATTTCTGCAAGGGACTCGCATCCGATGCCAAGAGGCCACTGCTAACATGACTGACATGCAACATTTGTGGCAAAAGTGCCAAATTCTGGCAGTTCCATGACACAAACTGAAGCATTAGAGATATATTACTGCTGAAGACAAACTTCCTCCTTCACCTTTCACACATCCTCCAAACCCAACAAAGTTACATCAAAAAACTTGAGCAATTAGCCATACTGTTACTTTACCCAAGCTCCCTTTTYCCTGTGATGCCTGGAAGAACTGCAWACTCCACAGCACTTGATTCACATTTAGCACTGCTATTCCAGAACAAGCTTTCTCACCACAGGGGTGCCAGTACTGCCAGGTAACCTCAGAGCAAGAGGTCCTCGTTCCCCACCCCCAAAGCCACAATATTTTACAAAGTGCCTTAACCAACCTTTACAGAGAGCAGCCTTGTCTTGTCACCTCCCTCCTTTCAGACCAGGGAACAGAAGGGATGCTCTGACTAAAATACAGAATGTTTCCCTTCCACAGCCCATGGGATGAATGAAATAGGGAAGGTCTCACAAAGGCCCCTGCACAGAGCCAGCCCCATGCAGGGCTCGACAGCTCTCGCAGCCAACGGGGACCCCTGGCCTGCACAAATCTCTTCCCAGACTGAAAATGTCTCAGCTTGGAAGGCCATAAGCTCATGTGAGAAGCAGTGAGCAGGTCTCATCASCAGCACTGCCCCTCCTACCCAGCACGACAAACATTATCTCTTTCAGTCCTGCTCTAGGCCAGGGTTATTTTCACTGGCCGAGGCTCAGGCAGTGCAGCCTGACTGGGAACAGCCTCTCCTAAACACAGCACCACAATGACACAGTGGCATGGACACAACAGCTACAGTGATTGCCACACCTGCTTCTGCCCAGAGAAGAAAGGCCCTTCATTCCCTTTCTTCCAGGATCCACACCCCAGCAGAAGGGAAGTACTACCCGAGCAGGACAATTATGGCACAGGCCAGCACTAACAGTTCAAGAGGAATAAGGTTTCACASTGGTTACAGGAGCAAAGCCTCTCCCAGAATTAGGCAGTTACTGGGATAAGGCACCATCCTCACAGGTCAGAGCTCTGTGGGCTTTGACAGCACTTTGGGTAACCAGAACGAAGAGTTCTCAGCAGGATTTTTTTTTCCCCTCTTTGATGCTTCATCCAAATACAATGTTTACAAACACACAGAATCATTCCTGCCATAACAGACCATGACCTGAAAGGGCTGAAGGGCCCCAAGCAAGGGACATAAGGGACATTCAAMAGAGCTCTCCCAGGGACAGAAGAACCATGGGCAGAACAGATGCCCATTCAGCCCAGCCAGGATCCTCACAAGGAACAAAAACCAGATGAACAGAGAAGAGTATCCTTGCTTCTAAGTGATTAGCTAGCACAGATTTTCATTTTAGGATCTTCCTGAGGTGGTTTCACTCTTACTAAATATCTTCCTTGAACTTACCTAAATTTAGCTCAAATTGGTATATGCTATTAGTATACAGCACCCTGTGACAAGGAATTCTACACTTCAGTTTTCTGACAGTCAAACAACTACCTTCTTCCATCTATTCTAACCCCTGCTTGCTTTATTTGGTGCCACTCACCCATACTCAWGAAAAGGAACTCAATGCATTCCAGCTTCTCTTTGGCATGTTGGTCCTTTTCCAGTCACATCTTTTACAGACTGGCCACTCCTTGCCTACTCAGTTTTTCTTTAGACAGGAGCCATTGCAGCCCTCTGATGAACCTCATTCCCCTTCTCTRCACCTTCACCTGCTCCTTTTGAAGATGCAAGACCAGATCTGCATGTTATTCACACCAACCCTGGCCTATACACAGCAATGTTCTCTATTCTGTTCTGGATACTTTGCTTTTGGGGWGGAGGTTGTTTTGGATTTGCCCACTCCTCAGTAATGAGCTGATGATTTCATGACCTTAAGACWTTGTTCCACAGCAGTAACAATCAATGCAAGAGCTCATTGTGYTGCATATGAAACTCAAATTATTTTCCCTATACATCATCACATTTACCTCTGCTGAGCCAGATTAAGCCAAAAATGCAAAGTCATGCAACTGTTAACTAATGTGATAATAATCACTTCGTAATGTCATGCTACAATCCCAAAAAAATATTCCAAGCATGAGATTTTACTTGCTTTCCACATTTTGCAAGTAATTGTACTGACTCTGTAATGTTGTGTTTAAAAACTCCATTTTACTTTAATTGTACCCAAATTCTCAATATAACCACTAGTTTAATTTAACTACGGTGTGATTAAATGTGCCATGAATAAGAATGCAWCTTAAATCAAGTTTGGATTTGACACCCTTTATCTTAGTTGGATATTATTCCTCTTTTGTGGTGAGAGAGAGGATATAAGAAATGAGAAAAAACGCCTTCCATAAAACAGTCCATTTGAAAAGARTTTTCTGCTTTTGAGCACAGTATCTTGAAGAGCACCAGTTCTGTATCAATGCCAGGGCTTTGCACCTTTACCATGGGCACAGCAAGCACTGCAATCCACGGAAAGCCACTGCAGACTGGAGATGGTTGACACTAAAACTGAGCAGTTTCTTCACCAAGTTGTGATTTCTAAAGAAGTCTCTAAAACTGGGCTGTGAGGCACCTCCAAGCCATAGCAGAGCACTAATTCAGCATGTTTTTATGCTTCAGGGAGCTCCCATGAGGAATGAATTTCACAGTAAATGTCACAACCAGGAAACCGGGAAACTGCCACACGTATAACAAGCACCAGTAATGGTGCCAGGTACAGAAAAAAGACTTTAACACAGCAAATTAAACAAAATTCCTGCCATAAGGTTTCTTATTTCAAAGACAATGAGATGTAATGATTTCTGTGCTGTTTTACTGAAAAAGTCATGTTTCAGGAGACATCCAGAGAAACATGAGATGCACACTGAGAAAGAGAAAATAAAAAGAACAGTACTGTAGGGCAGGGGAGGCAGGCAAGGGGTAAACAGAGGTAAGCAGAGGATTTTTAAGATTTTAGAAGACAGACCAAATTTAACAAGGGAGACCAAAGCCAGCATCAGAGGCTGGATGAACAGGAGGCAGATAGAGGTCAGTCGTGTCTAAAAGCAGCTGCATGTGTATTTCTTCCACATGGCCTGGTCAGGAAGTTATGGAACTTGGAAAACTTCACTGCAAACAACTTCAGAGGCATGCTAATCCCTACCTAATTCATCATGCTGCCTGGAAAGTCCCTTTCTCTATCCCTCTTCCCACTTCAGGAGCATCATGCAAGAATTCTCACTGCTGCTGCATGAGCCTTTACTCTGAAGGATCTCCAATGCATCAGTCTGGAAAGATCCACGCAATGCTGAATGACAGAACATTTTAAACAGTATGAGTCTGGGGCAAAGTCATTGGCAAAATCACTCAATCACTCCTCACACRGGTGTGATCTACAGTAGCCAATAGTCTCTGCCCAGGGACTTCAAGACCACCTTATCAGACACTTGCAAAAAATCTCCAGGAATTTGAATYGGAAAAATCTGTATTACAGTATTTTCAGAGAAAAATTACACAGAGAATGTATATTCCTCAATGCATATGCTGGCTTAAAATAAACTCTCACATAATGATTTCAAAAAGATCTGATTTTTGTCTAATAGGGCCTCTAGTTCCCACTCTAGAAATTGGAAATAGTTTCCTTTCCACACTGAGTCTCATTTCTCTTATTAGCCTAGCCCAGCTGCAGATAAAGCATATTCAGCTCAGCTCTTGCAGTGACATTCCAGGCTAATGCAGCTCCAAGCCCTGGGACACAGAGTGTGTGCCCAACAATGTGAGTGCCACCCTGGCCCCGTGTGCCTCTGCTATGGCTGTACAAGATGGGCCTCTCCTGGTGAGGAGCTTGTGCTCCAAACACCTGCTCCACTGGCCCTGGCTGAGCACAACCCCAGCCACAGCACCACACAACTCACYTGAAAAGGAACTAAAGCCTGAGGCAGGATTAAGGGGAGGACAAACCAGAGAGAATCACAGCGCTCAAGTGAAGTCCTTACCTCAAACAGTGTCAGATTTTCATCGTTCAAGACGGTTCTGGGAGGTGCAACAACTGAAGTTAAAAAATAAATTATAAAACAGGACCACCCAGCAACCAGAACAGCAAATACAGGTAGGGGAGGGATCCCTGCTCTCTGGAGAGGTGACAGGTTCATATGCCCACAGAACTTAGGCAGAAGCACAACATGGCTAAGGGAGCAAGTTAYACTTCTTTGCACTGTAAAACTGGTTTTAGGGAAAGGATTTCCTTCCCAGGTCATATGTCAGGCATCAAGAAACCACAGCTACAAACAGGCTTTGTAAAGTAAGGCCAAATATTACAAACAGCACTCACACAAGTAAAATGGCAACTCTGCATCAGCAAGGTGGCTTCTTACAAAGTCTCTCAAAATGCCAACTGTGGAAAAAGGAGAGAAAGGTTTGCTGAATTACATTTGGTTCTTCAAATACTGGGCAAGAAGGTTAACTTATAACAGCAGAGCTGCCCTCTACAAGGTATGGAGACTGCCTTTTCCTCCAAAGTACACAGTTGCTATTACAAGTATTTTGTAGAAAACACAAACAAAACACCACTTTGACATGCTGGTCCCTTGGAAAAATCTAAGGTTGCCCAAAAAATAATCAAACAATTTGTGCAGGTAACCATGGCTGAAAGCTGAGAATAAGAGGATCCAGTAGTAACAGTAAGAGATACTTGATGCATGGTCTGATTGCCTTTTGTGAACTGACAGAGCCAGAAAAGGTCATCCTCTCACTACAGTTGGTGAAGCTTTTTTTTCTCCTTCCTGTTTTTTGGGGTTTGTTTTGGATTGGAGAAGGGGACATTGTTTTTCACCCCCAAAACGTTTTAAGCATTAACACAGAGGAAGTGTCCAAATGCATTCCAGTAACACATCATTTAGACACAACAAGGGAGTAGCAAGGGTGAGCTTCCTGAGCACAGGTATTTTGCCATGTCCACCAAGAAGCCCTTAGCTACATTAATTAGCCCAGAGTCTCTTCTTATTCCATTCAGGGGCCCTACAGAACAGTGTAACTACCTAATGCTGCTTTRGCAGAGCAGCTTGGCTTTCCTGGGCAGCAGCAAGAGCTGCTCAGACACATTCTCTCCTGTCAGGGTGGGAGCCACGAGCCASAGCTGCACAGGCTGAAGAGGGGATCAGTCTTACCAGTTTCACTGGGATGGAAGAACCCCTGCAGAACATGACGGTCTGGAAAATAAACTCTCAACACCACCTAAAAGAGAGACAAAGCCCATTAGGACAGTGGTTTATCACTGGTCTGTAACACTTATCCTTGGCTCAGAATCTAGGCAAGTTGTTTTTTGTGGGTATTTTTTAATGGGGAGGTCTGAGGTATTTCCAGGAACAGCAGAGCAAGCTGGCTAACACAGCTGTGCAGCTTCTCAGGGAACAAGGGCTGTCTGGCTGTCAAAGGGGCACAAGGGCTCATCTGTCAAAGCACTAGGATGTAAAACACAGCATCACCCACTCAAAGAGTAGGAGCTCCCTGTGCTAAATGTACAAACAACAAAGACAGTCCCTCTGGACAGGTATTGAGAGTTTACTGSCATCCTAATGGGTCCACAGCAGTAGGAATCCTCCTGACGTTCCTCTGACCTTTGTTTTTTCCAGCTTGGTCAGAAAGCACTTAAGAACTACATAAGGATCAYATTTACTGAGCAAAATAAATCCAACTTGTAATAGCAAATCCTTAAACTTTTAATGAGTTTCCAGCAAAACATCTACTGAGGAGAGGCAGGTAGGAAAGCTCAGTCATATAGACTGATGTGTGCCTAACAAAGGTTTTGAGAGATCTGGAAGAGAACAGAAGCAACAAACTGCCTTTCACTCAACTGTATTACAGTACAGCTGTTTTCACAAGGCACAACTGTTATGCAAGTCCCACAAACAATTAACAAGGATGGGGATTTGAAAAATCTTCCTGTAGGTAGCTCAAGAGCCTGTTGAACACAACTGAACTCCAAGATACTCAGTCCCCAAGTCTGGACCAACCAGGGGGACTGGAAAATGAACAAAAATTACCTTTGGGTAACGCTCCAACTTCTCCTTCAGCTGGGACATCCTCAAAGACTTCGTCATCAGTGGAGCTTCTTCCAGACGTTTCCTACACACATGGGAAGAAGGCAAGTTGTCTGTAGTTTTAAGATGCATTTTTATTTTATTAGGATAGTGCAAGGCCCAAGCAGGGCTGATGAGAACTGCTCAACTATTCCATGCGTCTCTTACACCCTTTTCCCCACCTCCTGAAACTGCTGAGCATCAGCAACAATACTGTACAAAATTACGTTTATTGTACAAGTTTAAAAGCAAGTTCACAACAGCAGCAGAGATCCTAAGAACAGGAGGGTAAAGCCTGCTTAGACTACTCAAGAAGAGATGGACTTACTGATTCCATAAAGCAGAGACTAAGGTTGGACATGATTACTCCACAGGAGCAGAAGAGTTACTGAACTTGAAAAACAATACTGGYGCAAGATATTAATAAGTATTAATAAGCAACAGGGAAACCAAATGAAAATGAAAAGTTTCAGATCATTCAAGAATTGGCACGGYAGACTGCTATTGAAAGCAACAGTGGGTACAAAATAAAAGTCTACTGGTATTTAAGATGAAACGATAAATGAAAGAAAATAATTACATATTTTCCAATAAGTAAAGAAATTAGCTTAGACCAAACAGATCCCATGTTCAACTTTAGTACCTTTTCTTTGTATCTGAATAACTGATGTGTAACTTGCCTTTATTTTTATCCCTGGCTGTAAGGGGAAAAGTACCAGCAAATTTAGAAATTGGGTCTTTTTTTTACAGGCCTGTATTCCAGTAATCCCCAACCAAATGACTCTACATTTGTACCACTACATAGTTCAGACCCACACAAGCAGCAGAGCAATTTTCAGGCCATTTTCTGTGTACACATGTGGATTTCAGTGGCCTGTGGGAAAAAAATCAACTCTAAGTAAAAAGTTCAACTTGGACTTGGCTATAGTATAAAAGAAACTATTCCACAGTCTTGGAGAATAATTGTAATCTTTAAAGAAATGCTTTGACCCACTTGAAACTAAATACATTCACAAAATTAATTTCTTTAAGGATCATACAGACAGCGAAATGCTGCTGTGACAGGAAGGCCAGTTTATCTTAATCTGAGTTTTTAGTGAACTGAAGTTCAACAAAGTAAAATCATGAATATTTGAAAGCAAGCTACTTGAACAGTGCAGCACACTGCTACTCAACTTCCTGTAATTCCTCTGGGGGTGTGCATGTGCACCTGTTCCAAACATTCTCAGCTCTTGACTTGTGGCTAAATTTGATTTTGCTTTATTTCTGTTTAGGTAATGTCTCAAARTAGGTCTTTCTAATGAGGTCTAATAAAAGGTTAATTCTGTTATTTAAAATATAAGGTGCTTCTTACTGGCCAAAAATGCAACAAGCTCTGCTGATCAGTGTCACTCTGCTCAAAAGCAGGACACAGCAGAAAGGGAACTTGCCTCTCACTCTGCAGCTGTGCCAATCGTTTCCGTACATCATCCACCGTGACTTCAAAAAACTCATCAGGAATCTCCTCCGGCCCATCAGGAAGTTGTTCCAGTAGGTCGAGGTGGCACACAAGGGGCTCACGTTCTACAAGCTACAGAATAAAAAATGAGCTTCAATTCATTGTAAATGCATTGCTTTGCTTATCCTATAAGGTTCCTGAAAAAGAGCAGAAAGACAGTATTTGCAAACTGAAATGCAATCACTGGTGTGCAATTCCTGTCACTAAGATCAGACAAATGATAGAGAGGTTGTCAGGGCTGACATTTTGTACAGAGGACACAGCKTTGGACACAATGCCTGCCAAAGGCAGCAGAAATCAATGTTGCCAGGTGAGCAGCTGGCTCCTCTCCACTGTCACTACAGGAAACTCAGGGGAACAGCTTCACCAGCCACCCAAGGCAAGGAGAAAGAACTCCTTCCCAGGGAGTGACTGTGCAATCTCCACACTTATGCTAGTACGCTATTGTGCACTTGAACCACGCCTCCAGCTATTTGCAAGCCTGTTGTATTCAGAAATTACTCCTGTCCCAAAACCCTACCTGACCTCTCTCTGCTCTACTCCAAACCTCTCTCACTATCTAATCATTTTCTTACCGTTCTACAGGCAGCACTCAATKAACATGGGTGCTGTACTTCATTCTGCAGATTATCCAGCCCTTTGCAATTTGCCATCTGCTGCCGTGCACTCCTGTCCCTTCATTCCCTCATACACTCTTTTCCAATCCTAATTAACACCGAATGTCCATCCCTCCCTCCACTCTCCCCTCCCCCAGGCACTGGCCACTTGGGAACAGGAGTCTTCTCAATTGTCTAAAGCACAGCACAAATTACAAGGCAATGTTCACTCTACTTGTGGGCACTAAAGGGTAATTTGAGAAATTAAAAGATGGAGGTTGTGTGGGTGGGACCTTTCGCTACTTTTAGAAAAGTTGAGCAAGGTCAGCCCTAACGAGCGGGTGAAGGATTGTGATTGCAGTGATTGCAGTGATTGCAGCTTTGCCGGCCCAGAGCGGGCTGGGGGTGCCCAGGATGCTGCAGCAAGGACCCCAAACACCCAGGAGCATCTGCTGGGAAGGAGCAGGATACACCAGAATCCCAACCACTGCCCATTGCTGCTCCAGTGGGGGCACATCTGTGTCACAGGAGATTCATCAGGTACCCAATAACCAGRTATCTCCTAACAGGCTTGAGCTTCATTTCATTCTGAACATGTAGTGAAAGCAGACGTCTTCTCAAAAAACCCAAACCCAAAAGACTGAGSAGGTATTTCCTGTGGCATGTTGTGAACGGTGCTGGGATACAATGGAGAGAACTCTAAAATCTGCATTGGCAAATCCCAAAGTTACCATTCAGCACTGGCTCTAACAAGCACCTTAGCTAATCCCAGCAGCAGAGGGCTTTGACAGGGAAAGCACCCATCCCCACCTGAATTATGGTGACAGCTAAAGGCATCTGCCAAGGCATTGGGAATCACAAGATGGCACAAGGCAGACATACATTCCAGTCCTACATGTCACTCCACTTCCTTGCTGTGGGCTCCAACAATCCTCAAACGCAGACAGAATCCAAAAACTAACTTCCCACAATGATTACAGAAGAGGCTCCAGAACACCAGCCCAGTTCCCAGAGCACTGCACGTGCAGCGTTTCCTGCAGCTGATGAAAGATAAGCAACTCCTGTACCAACAAATGGCCACCCCACCGATGTTCTACRTTTCCTCATGTAAATTGGAGTAACGAAAGCTGTGGATTTTGCTGTCCTATCTGTTCCAGGAGCCAAAGATGCTGTGCTAAGGTTTGGCACCTTCCGTCCTCAAAGTCTASGATTCTACCAAAGCCGAGATGCACTTTTCATCATCAGGATGAAGCCACATGTTCACAGCAGCATTTACGTAAATGCAGTTTATGTGACAAAGCCAGATGACAGGAGGAACGCAGTTCACTTTGTGGTCACCATCCCGGACCCACGGAAGCAGGTAAGCTGAAGAAAACTCTTATKATTTAAGTGCAATAGTGGCTATTGTGCTTTCCACAGCAGCAAGCTCTTCCAAGAGACCCAGCTCCTACCCACCACCTCTGAGAGYTCTAATCTCACGGTGAATCTGGTGTAAAGTTACCTTCCAATAATTAGCATTCTGACATCAAAGTCAGCACGCAGCTGTCTGTAAACCATCTTTAGCCCAAGAAATGAAGGGATGCCAGCACAGATTTTATCCAGCCTCTCTTCAGCTTCAAAAACCACACACAGGCAAAGCATTAATGGGAAGATTCTTTTACAAAAATGGACCTTTGATGTTTAAAAATAATTGTTTTGTTTTGGTTTTTTTTTCCTCAAGACTGCAAAGGGACAAAACGCAGATGCCATGTGGCTAGCCCTGCTTGGCTGTTGCTGCTGGGAGGAGAGTGGAGGATGGCAGGAATGGAGGAGGGAACAAAATGTAATCAATCAGCAGCAAAAGTACCAGAGATCAAAGGGCTTGAAAGCAGCCGTCAAAATCACATGCTGTTTAACACAAGGACACAACCCCCCCGAAAGAATCTGCAGCTGCTTCAAAAGCTGCTCTCAGACTGGAAGGGCGGCTGGCTCCAGAAGTGGTTTGAACTGGACTGCAATTCTGAGAAAGACATCGGTTCATGTGAGTCCTTCAGTCACCACCACTCAGCACATGCCCAAAAGCCCAGCTCCACATTAGGCTGTGAAATCAGTGAAATGATGGAGCTCTGCCTCTCCCACCAATGCACAAAAAGTGTGGGCAACAAGACTGGTGAAGAATACCACCCCAAASCCTTGCACTTCTCCTCCCTTCCCAGACACAATGGAAACTCCTTCTCTCCAAATCCCTCATAGATGAAAGTGTGACTGAAGCAAAAAACACAAGAGCCTGGACAAATCACCCAGCCTACTGTTTAATTCTCCATGCTCAGGGTCTGCTCCAAAAGGTTAAATAATACTGATTAGACAGACCCAAACGTGTTTCTAATATACTGAAATATTTACCACTGCAGGTTGGCAAGACCTCTTTCTGCTACTTGTGCAGTTTGTAACTGCTCCAGAGTCCTTCCAGGTCTGGCTTCTGTTCCTAAACACTTCAGAACTCATCAAAAATGGACTGCAACCACAAGGTCAACCAAGGTGGAATCTCTACATCASCATGAAAGCATCCAGAGTCTTGCTGAACTCCTCCTGGACTAAGCTCCCTTTGAAGCTCCCCAGACATCCTTTCCTTCTACYTATAACTTTCTACTGTTCTATCCTGGCTGGATCAGAACCAAAGATTCAAACCTCCAGCTCCAGGAGGTACCAAAGAATAGGAAACAACACGTGATCTCTGAACATGAAAGCTGGCCCCAGTGATAAGCCAAAGGAGCAAGGAAAGAGGCAGTCACTGAGAATCCAGAATGGGAAATTCTCAGTGCATAAAAACAAGGGCTGAGTTATTAACTGAATGGCTCCTATACTGCACGTTACACTACTTTCAGACACATCCAGCCTTGCTGAAGGCATTCAATTCCWTACAGCTGTCCTACAGAAAGCACACTTCACATTGTTCCCAGGTCACTCTGGGATGGAATCACAGCACTCTTCACCCATCAGTTCTGCAATCTCTACATGGGCTGAAGCACTTTTAATTTCCATAAACACAGTTTTACTTCAGAGACACCAACAATGGTGAGRTGTGCAATTCATCTTTCTGGAAAATAGAGAGAGGCAGACTATTTAAGAAGCAAGATATTTTACATTAAGACAGAAAACACTTCTATAAGCAAACAAAAATAGAGAAGGATGAAGTGTTTCTGCTTCATCTGCAATACTAAGAAAATTAAGTCACAGCGCTCAGGTAMCAAAGTGGGTATTTGCTCATGAAATCTGAGGCACTGAGGTGTATGATCTTCTGGACTGTGATTTAATGCAGCTGTGTTGCCTCTGTTTGAATTATTTATCAAGGATACCTAAAGATTCAAAGTTTTGTTTGCCGCTGGACAGCAAATCCTTAAACTCACATCCTTCCTTTTTCCTACCTCCTTTCTGAACTCAGGCAGAACTGTAATGTCASCAGGGCACCTAATCCTACGACATGGGGAAAACATCTTTCATTTGGAAACATCTTTTTCCTCATGAGAGTGTAGGATTAAAAAAAGGCCTCGTTGCCCAAACTGAAAACACATTTTCCCTTACCTGTTCTTGATGCTTTTGCAGTTCTTGGCTGTTCTTAGACTTCTTTGGCTTAGAAGGGCCTCCAGGACTGGAAGAAGTTGTTGGCAGTTTTGAAGATGGTACAGCTACAGGAGAGTGCCCCATATGCTCTCCATCTCCAAAAAAAGGAACRAATGGGGTAGGCTCAGGCTCTGGGGAAAGCCGTGGCTCCTCCAGGCTAGCATGAGATTCTTCAATCGAGTCTTGCTTCTGTGTGCAGCTGTTGAAGGATGTGGCCACATCCCTGTGGTCCAGGTCCTTTGGGAATGTGTTTGCTTGAGGTAGGGTCACATCCACTGCTTCTCCCACACAGCCTGACCTCACCGTTGGCTCATTACARGGCACCTTGGCACTCACAGCTTCCTCCCCACCAGACACACTGCATTTCTTCATGACAACTCTTAAAGACACCAAAAGGAATAAAAATAAAATCATAATCCTAAGAGTACTGCCCTCCCCATTCTCAAGGTGTCCCCGACACAAAGACAACAGCTGACTCAAATACACCCCTGATTTAGCAACTTCTTCCAGATGCTTGCAGAGCATAAGCTCCAGTTGCTTCAAGTGAGGGGTAGAAGATCATATTTGCAAAATAACAGAACAGGAACCCACTCCTCCAGAAGAAAACTGCCTTCCAGAGAAAAACAGCGTCAGTTGTAAAGCACAGTTTCTATTCACTCCTGCCTTCTGTATATATTGCAAGAAGCTGTCCAGGAGATCACAGAAAGGCTGTCCCTGTCCCCAGCTCACCCCTCAACTGCCAGCAGGGCCTGCAGGGGCTGGGAGTTCACTGCCTGACATCCAGAGCAGGCAAGAATAAAGTGGCAGCTGATTGCCCTCTCAGAGAGACATTTAACTGTGAATTGCTGGTCCACTCAAATGAGGAATAAAC
>NW_026623685.1:374728-387150 GCF_030028575.1 Malurus melanocephalus | reverse complement strand
AAAAAAAAAAGAAAAAAGAAAAAAAGTTCTTTTAATCTGCATGACTGGCCAGTGCCAGCATCTGCAGCTGTGCAAAGCACATCTGTGCAGGCAAGTAAAAACGTCTTAGTGCTGCAATGTTTGTTATTTTGAATCTTTTTCCCCCCCTTTTTTTTGGTAGTTGAAACAAAATTAATTCACCACAAGAGTGGAAAGAGAATATAAAGAGATCAAATGTTGCTCCTCCCAACCTGACAATGGCATTGCCCCCCATCAGGCCAAGCGACTTCAGTGTAGTCTTCTCCAGGGCATCTTTTCCTGATATCTGCAACAAAACCAGAGGAGAGCAATTATGGCCACTGGTGCCCCAGGAGAGTATGCAAAGGCTCCTTACAGAAAGAAGCTGGTATGAAAAGTAACACCACAAAACACAAGAAACAACTGAAAACACACTCCTYCTGCAGTTGGAAACCAGACCTGAATCCATCTGCTTCAACCTGTACTGTTTTACCMAATTCACAGCTTCTTAAACCATCTCAAGGTAAGATGACCTACATATATTTTCATCCCATACACACATCCAAATGGGATACAACTACAGAAAAGCTATTTTTATGTCAGAATTTAAATGACAGACAACATCTCATAGCTGCAAGACAGCCAACTTCCTCCCCTACACCTTCTATCCGTCTGCAGTTACCTATTACAGAATAAAGACAATCTGTGCACAGAGGTCAGTGGGAAGTAAAGGGGACAGCTGAGGAGAGCAAATTCCATAATATCCACATGCAAAATATTACACAAAACATTAATAGCAAAAGATCAAAACAGAGAAAAGCAAATATTTATTAAAATGAAAACACTGTTTTGACTCGAACTTTAAAAGAAGTTGGAAAAAAAAAACCACAAATAGGTCATTGAGCTCACTTTATGGGCTCAGAGGTCTCAACAGCACAAGGTTATGTTCCAAGAGAGCTTTTTTCCATACAGACACGTCATGCCTTGAAAAGACCAACATTTTTCTACTTCCCCTCTCAAGAAAGTTCAAAAGAAACACTTTCCAGGTTGGAAAGAACAGCTAAGGTTTCTCATGTTTTAGGGGCATGTGAAGAGACAGTTGAGAGGCCTTTGCTGCCTTACCTCATCTCGCATGTAAATACAGACTGGAGACAATTCACCATGCTGTTCCATCAACTCCCTGCAAGAAACAGCAAAACACTGCAGCATCTGCAGAAGAGCCTGGCCCCTCCAGAAGCAGTGCAGAGTGACAGTCCAAAGTGAAATCAGCAGCACTGTCCTCCTGTACAATAACCACTACACAGCTCACAGGATCAACTACCAGACGTTAGGTAAAAGATTGCTTCAATGCATTCACTTTTTCTTAAACACAGGCTAAAAGTTTAAAAATAAGGAAGAAATAATGAAAGTAAATTCTGAAATCACATGATCATACTAAATAAATTTAAGCYTGTCACTGTTCATGTGCCTCAGTACCCAATCCTCCCTGTCCTTGCAGTTGCACCAGGATATACCTTGGTAGAAAAGCTGTATGTATCRTGTGCACTGCAACAGTTGGTTTATCACCAAACACAAAAGAGCTGAAATTCCTCCTCATGGTAAACTCCCTTGATCTTCCTGCTCCCTACATTCAGTCTGGGGGGGAGGTGGGGGGAATGGCTTTCCATTCACCCCACCAGAAACCATCACCCACCACCAGTGACTTGYAGAGAAACCACCTCTCTGCAGAGCAGCTAAGAAAGTCCAGCTGGCAGCCCAGGAACACGACAAATCCTTGCTCACCTCCTGAGGCCTTTGAGGCCAGYTCCTGAGGTCAGTTTGCCATTTGATGCCTGACTTCAGTGTTTGTTATTGAACACCTAAGAACCTTTGCAAACAACTGACTTACAGGGTTATGTGAACACTTCCACTTAGCTGTCTCTTCAGCTGCCAGATTCTAGTCCCTGCAGTGAACTTCACAGAAAAAAAAACCCAAAACCTGCAGGACCCTGGCAGCCTGAAAATAAAATACAGTAGCTTTCACAGAAAATTATAAGTTTTGGACAGATATTTCTAGWTCACAATACTTCGCATTGTTTGTAATTCCCCAGCAGCAGTAATAACTGCCTTTTCTCCTAAATACATCTGCAAAACATTGATCAACTTGGCACTCAAGTATCACAAAAGCAGAACATGTCCTCACCAAAGACCAGTGGGAGAGGAAGCCAGTCTGACTTACAGAACCTAGTTTCATTCACTTATCCAAAAACTCCTTTCCACTTAAATCCAAGCAACTCTTTGTAGAGTTTTCTAAAAACATATGGAYAGTACCTGAACTGAATGACTGACCCCACAGAAACAGTGCAGAGTCACAATGACTACCAAAGATGTCTCTGAGTGTCCAAAGTGCAATTGCTCCAGAAAGCTGCTGAGGCTGCAAGGCAAGGAGACAGAAACGCAGGCTTGACAGCCACAGGGCAGACAATGCTGTGTCCACAAGCAGCCTCTGCAGCACAGACTCCAGCCAAAGATCCCCAAAGATTTATTTTTGTCTAACYCTTGGAAGCGGCAGGCTCCTCCTCCAGCTGCTGCTAATCCATTACATGAACTCACTGAGGCAAGCACACACATCAAACATACTGTCCTCTCTTTGATGTGCTGCTCTTCAGAAGGGCAACGGCAAGCAGATTAGATTCCTTCATGTAGTGATCTGACRGGGCCTGTAAACATCTTGTGCAAGGACTGCCGCATGCTGAGAGGAGGAGCAGCCCTACAATMGCTTCCAGACCTTCTTCAGAGCCAATTAGCCAAGATGGATGCTGGAAACCCTGGGGAAATTCCAGTGGATTTAAAATACTTCCTCTCACGCATTTGGAGCAGCTGAGCATTCCAGGAAAACATCTCCAGTTGGAAAGTCCAAGGAAGGATTCAGCTAACATCAACAATGACCTGGCTACTTMGTCAACTGAATCAAAATACACTGARCAGCAACTTAGCCCACGAAATCCACACAGATGCCTGTAGATCTAGCTTGTTCTGTGACTAAATTGTACACAGCACCTTTGCTGCTTGTTGAACTTAATCAAGTTTGCAAAGTTTACCCTAATATCTAAACTCAGCTTCCAGAGGGCTGAAAAGATCAGCTGTGTTCTGAAGTTATGAATGCTTAGCACACTGCAGCAGTTAGAAGCTTAAGAAGAGCAACATATATATTAACTAGTAGTATTACAATGACCTGTAACCACTAAAACCACTTCAAAAGAGCAAAAGTATACAAAAAGCTCAAAATTTAAACCAAAAAAAAAAAATCAATTAATATGTGAGAAAGCCACACAAAGGCTATTTGTCATCCACCTGCCACAAGTCTAGAGTCCCCAAATTGCAACAGGCACTCCTCTCCTCGCAGAGGGCACTAAGGGAGTGCTAACGGACAAGACAGGACTTAAAACACTTGGCAAAATTATACCTGTGGGTTTTGTCCCACCTGTTTACTCAAATAAAATAATTCTTTTATCTCTAGCATTTACATGAATACTGTTCCTTTACTTATGAATAAACGTCATATTGTGGACCTGGTCCATGATTAAAAACAGAATGGCTGCCACAGCTTCAAGGGTTCATCTTCTAAACCATGAGAAACAGGAAAGAAGTATCYTTCTTGGAGAAAAGTTGATTAGCTTGACATTTCAAAACAATACAGCCTTTTAAAATCAAAACTAAAGTCAAGAGATAGCACTCAATGTAGACTGCACTAAAATAATCAGATTTCTAACCCAGGTACATATTCAATAAACATAGAACCAGAAATTCTTCCATTTAAACAGGATCTAATCAGTCTTTTRAAGATTCCACATTAACCTGCTGTGAGCTCCAGGTTTCCTTGAAGAACTTGCACAACAGCAAGCCCCTAAAGCAACAGCAAACCATGAGAAAGAACCCCCTGCACTACACAGAACCACAGCATAGAAATACTGGGGATCAAGATCATCTAGGGCAGCACCTCACCTCTGGCAGTAACTTGACTTCAAACAGTTTATGCAAAAGGCAGGTGGAACATATCCCAGTATTTCCACAGCCCTAGCAGTCTGGTACCAGATTATGCCCTGAATCAGGAGTGCTACTCCTGGATTAAAAAACACTAATACAACTATGGAGTGTCAAATCTGAAAGASCAAGGAAAATGCAAATATCTCTGTTATAAAGGAGAAGTTGCAGTCAAATAAATGCAAACACTACRAATCTGAAGTTTTTAGCTAGGTAACCACAAGTAATTAGTGTCATGCAGAGATCCATCCAAACAAGTATTTTCTCACTGCATTGCTCACCTGATCTTTGCAAAATGGTTGAGAAGTTCCCACAAGGTCTGTTGGCAGAGGAAGGTGTCTTGCAAACGGGAGCCATCATCCAGTTGCAATGCTATCCGAACCTATTAGAAAACCAAACTGAATTAATCTGAAAATTGAAAGAAAACTTATTTTTCTTTACAACTTTTTAAAATATTTCAGTGCTCCTTGTTCATCCGTGCAGGTATTCTGGCCTGAATTCCCGTTGTTTAGGATGAACTGCTCCTGAGYRTGGGGGAGGCCATTCTGGAACACKAACCAGCTTTCATGGGCCCCTCTCCCCTGCTGTATCTTGAACTGGAACATATTCAGAGAAAAGACAATGCAAACATCCCAAATAATGTGTCATCATCAGCAAGTGAGGTGTTCCGTTTAATATGAGATGAAACTTTACCATAAGGGTCCTCACAGCTACATAAAACAAATTCCAATTATCCAGACACAACTGATGCAGTTGCACAACCTAAAACACCAAAACAGAGTTCTGTCCACTTCAGCATCACTTTGTAGAACAACTTCYCTGGGACAGGGACAGACATTTTTCAGAATGTCTAACTCTTAAGTTTTCCCAATTAGCTCACCTGTCTAAAGAAAAATCATAGAAAACCCTGTAGCCCCTAGATAAAACCCGGTTTCTCCAGTAAACTTCAGTTTTCAGAAGTGCACAAAATCTGGCCTCATTCCAAAGCCTGAGAAGAAGGTTAGMCCAAGATAGCCAAAGGCACTTTCTCTCATTCTGAGTTTACATGTGTTCCCTACTGAAACTTCCAGTGCAGCCTCTCACTGAGTGCAAGATGTGTGTGCAAGCATGAGGGCAGAGAGATACAGGAGACTCCACACGTTCCAGCAATCCACTGTCATTTCCAAGCAAGAATGTGTTTGTCATCTGCCTTGGCTCCCCCCAGTCCTCACAGGACTGCAAATGCTCATCTGCTGGAGACAGGAATTTTTCTACATAAAGGAAACAGTGGCATCATTAACAATGAGCCAACAGAACAATGTCGTTTCATCCCACCACKAATACAACCTCCTGGTTCCTCCCACACGGGAGACAAGCCTCAGATTATTCTCAGCTACAGCAGAGTGATGACAGCTGACATCACCAGTCTGTAAGAATACAGCCCAGAAATTCAGACAACCAGTTGCATCAGTTTTTGGGCAACAGTTCAAAGKTAAACATGTCACGAAAGTCCTATTCAGTCCCTTAGAAAAGTATCTTCAAAGAACCCAGGTGCTACATAMAATATTTAATAGAGACCAGTGCCAATTATCGTCTAAGTTTACAAACATGTAAACAAGAGGCTGACAACTTTAACACCACAGCTGTATTTATGGTGTGTCACCTGCTACCACAAAGGGAATTTGTTCCATTTTTCACTAAAGAACWGTCTAACAGAAAACAATATTTTCCACATGCAAAGGCAAATCCAAAAACTCTCTATTTCTAAAATATCAGTTTTACTGAACAAATAAATGATTTATCAAAATCTGTATTCTCTCTCTAAGGCAATTACTGTCACTACAGGAAAGCATACCTACTTCCACACACATGATCTTAATAGAACATAAAATAACAAAAGACATAAAATCAAATTCATCCCAACATGACTGCAGCCAGCCAGCATGACTGAGTCTGCATCACAACTGCCACTACATCCCAGTCACAGCTGTTGTAAAACTCCCCAGTCTTTGACATCCACTCCCTGCAGCAGGGAATTCTTTTAGTCACTCGCTCTGGACAAAGTCTTTTCTTGCACTGTGAAATTCTCCCAAGTCAAATCTACTCAAGTTTGTGGGACGGTGCCTCTGTTGASACTCCACCCTTCACATGTGCATTTGCTGCATCTTCTCACCTCCATGACACAGCAAGGAGCACACCCAGGGAAGCCTCGACAACTGAACTGCCACTAAATAGTAACAACCTACACCTCCATTAGCTCTTCTCTTTTGTGATCTAAAAGCAGCCATTCCACTCCATAACCCCTCTCCTACAGCACAGTCCTTCCTGCCCTTTCTCGTGCTATAACTGCAGGGAAAACAAAATAAAATCACTGTTTTCCTTCAGTACCTCCCCAACTAGATGCAAATATCAGATAGTCATCACTGCACCCTTTCAACAGAAACACTTTCCTCTGCAAGACAAACTCCATTCCACCACAACRTTTCATTGAAAATTTTAAGCAGATGCTACTGGTTTGTGGTATTTTTTTAAGTAAAATGACATTTGAAGCACAAATATCTTTCTACCCCAAAGTCAGAAAGAAGGCCTAGTGCCAAAACAAATAAAATGGAGGTTTTACAGAGAAAAATATCAATATCAGTGACCCCCAAAACTATCTTACAGATTGAACCAGAGTGGAGGTTCCAAAGCCCTCACACCACAGAGTTCACTTTTCCATGTCTCAGTTTCTCTCTGWGGCAGCTAAAGCAACTGCCTACAGCAAACACCACGAACGCCGCTTGGCTGACAGACACTAAGAGATCAGTCCCAGTAGATCTGAAACTTGGATAAAAATTGAGAACTTCCCTACGAGGAAGTTAGTAAGATGACTACTAGTGACAGACAAATTTTCATTCCCAAACTACTTAAGTAAGGCCATACATTATTTTTACAATATGAAAAGTTCACACTCAAATAATACCTATGCATTTCTTGAAAAGTTATGCCTCTAGCCACAGGGATACATATAGAATATTTTTAGACTCCAAAACGTGTTTTCTAGAGAAAACAGCATCCGTAAGYCCTCTGCAAATAATACTAAATAGGGACATTTGGCCACTGTTGAAGACAGCACACACCCCGAAAGACTCTGAAACTGTGTGAAGACACCACGAACACCAATGCTGGGRAAGCAGCAAAAGAGGATTCAGTAAGAATTTAAGATCTAGTCAAAATCCAGAGGCAGAAAACAGCAACTGAAAAGAAATTAGGAAGGGGARCTGAGTTAGTCATCAGTGATGTTTAACTTCTTAGCTATCGATGACTACTTGTTTTTCAGCTCCCCCAGCGATCCCACTCTGCTCCAGCACAGCTGGCATCCCATGCTCATGCAGASTCTAAGTAAAGACTTTTGGCTACTAAATTACCATTTTCCACTGCACTTCAACCAGTCTTCAGCTGGTCTCCCACGCAGGCATCGGCCATGCAGACCTACGCTCTTGGTCATTAGACCTGATGGAATCATAACAGCACAACTGAGAACTGAACAAATCCGGTGACATTGAGTAAATGAACATACCATGGTTCCAACTCCTGCCCGGTTAGAGACTGGCACCATCTCCAATTTGGCATTRTTGGGCAGCCTAGCAAACCGCCACTGCAAAGACAGGTCCAAAACATTCCTCTGAAACCTGAAGGAGAACAGAACCTATGAACAATAGAAAGTCCAGGTATCGTGCAAGAGAATTTCCGGGAGGGTGACWAGAAGCCATAGAACATGATTCAACAATGAACAATTGGTAATTATAAGGGCATCGTCAACAAAAGCCATTCTGCACACCAAAACAGCTGCAGTCTGTAGAGGCACAGAGAAGAAAACCAAATCTATGTCCTTTCTTTAAAGGTTTTAAAGAGATAAACAGCAACTGACTACATAACCAAGCCCGGTTAAATAGCAAARTACTCTTGCAGAGGGTCAAGCCCCCAGGTGAGTGGGGAGATGGAYGCTGCCGGTCTGTGACCTAGATGAGCTGTGTGGCAGCGACATGGGGCCTCGCAGTCTGTCCCAGAAGGTAACTGACCGTGACCCATGGGGAGGGACTGACCCGAACAGGGTTCAGTGAGCCCCTGCCCCTCGCAGCCCAGCGGACCCGGCCAGGCCCGGCCAGCGGCAGGCGCAGCGCGGAGCGGCCGCGGGCAGCGGGGAACGGCCCGGGCACACGGACACACTCACTTGAGGCCGTACTCGGCGGGGCTGGCGCCCTGCTTCCTGCACACCTCCTCCAGGACCTGCGGAGAGAGCACGGGCGTCACAGCCGGCCCGCGGCCCTGCCGCCGCCTTCCCCTCAGCGCCCGCCCCGCCGCGGACCCACCTGCAGCAGCACCGTGCCGGGCCCCACCCGCACCGTGACTCGCCGCCCGCTGGGCGCCAGCACCGACACCGCGGCCCCGCCACCGGCACCGGCACCGCCCCCGCCCGCCGCCGCCATCTTCCGCCGCCTGCAGCCCCGCGCGGCCGGGGAGGAGCCGGCCCGGGGCCGTCCCGCTGCGAGCCCGCCCCGCCGCACCGCACCGCACCGCGGAGGATGGGCGGGGGAGCGGCACAGCCCGGCCCGGCCCGGCCCGGCACGGCACAGCCCGGCACAGACCGGCACGGCCCGGCACAGACCGGCACAGACCGGCACAGACCGGCACAGCCCGGCACAGACCGGCACAGCCCGGCCCGGCACAGCCCGGCACAGACCGGCCCGGCACAGCCCGGCCCTGCACAGCCCCGCCCGGCGCTGCGGAACTGAGCCGTGCCGGGCGAGTCCCGGCCTGGCTGAGGCGGCTCGCGGCGGGACGGGCACGGGCACGGGCAGGGGCTCTGTGGGCACGGGCGGGCGGCGGGTGCGGCTCCCCGGGCACGAGGGGCAGCAGCGGCTCTCGGTCGGGGCAGCAGCGGCTCTCGGNGGGGCAGCAGCGGCTCTCGGTCGGGGCAGCAGCGGCTCTCGGACGGGGCAGCAGCGGCTCTCGGTCGGGGCAGCAGCGGCTCTCGGTCGGGGCAGCAGCGGCTCTCGGACGGGGCAGCAGCGGCTCTCGGTCGGGGCAGCAGCGGCTCTCGGACGGGGCAGCAGCGGCTCTCGGTCGGGGCAGCAGCGGCTCTCGGTCGGGGTAGCAGCGGCTCTCGGACGGGCAGACCGGAGCTGCTCCCCCGATCCCGGACCGGGACAATCCCCGGGCCTGCCCGCTGTGCCAGGGTGGGCACCGCTCCGGAGCTCCGCGGGAGCGGAGAGGAGCAGCCACACGTCCCGCGGTGGCCGGYGGAGTTTGTGTTGTCCCTCGGGATTCCTCGTGTCGGGATCAGTCCCCTTCTCTGGGGATGTAAAACATTTCCTCGTCGYACCGGAGCGCCGCCCGGCAGCACAGTGGCGATCCGAACCGAGCCCGGGCAGCCCCAGCAGCGCTGGTGGCCACAAATCCCTGGGGGCTGATGGATTCCGGGCTCTCTCTCGAGCAGGGATACCAAAACCGCCCGCGCGTACAAAGAGGGTTCTCCTAGGCCAAATAACAGCCCTGGCGAACTTGGCATGTCAGAGGGGAGTGGGGAGCGCTGCCGCCTTCCCAGTGCCACAGGAACATCCAGACACTGTCACAATCGGGGCACCATTGCTCTGACAAAGCAGAGCATCCTGCTACCCCTGAAAGCCATTTCCTCGGGGGAAAAGAAAAAAAAAAAGTGTCGATTTGAAACTTTGTGATCAGCGCTCAGCCGGTCAGGAGAGATGGTTGCACACAAGGAACCGAAATTATCACACATTTCACCCAYAAAATTTTATTTCATTTACAGGTTTCCCCTATAGTCTCAGCACAGCTTCTGCATTAAAGGCACTCTCAGATTCGATGACAATCTGTTTAGTTTGTAATAATAAAAACAGAACAAAACAAAACCAACCCCAAACAAACAGACAAAAACAAAACCAAAAAAACACCCCAAAACTTTTAGTTTGGATAACCACTGGAATTTATTTAGACTAAGCTGTAACCACATGCCAAATATTTTATCTTTCTCTACTTCTATATTTATCCTATACCTTAAGCTTAAGGCTCCGCTGCTACCCCCAGCACCCACAAAAACGTCTGCTTTGCTTGGCTTATAAAGGAAGATCCTTTCAAGGAAAGACACTCGTAAAAGATACCGCTTGTTTTTACCATATCAGCAGTGTGAGAGAAGGAAGAAAAAGGGGAATTTTASTGATGGGGAGACATCCTCTTGCTTATGTATGGATTCCTAAGTCCACCCAACAGCACAACTGTTCAGTGAGATGTAAAAATAGTAATAAAGGTTTTTCGGGTGTATAACGTTTAAAACAATGCCTTAAAATGTCTTTACATTTGTTCCTTCCATTGGGCAGTGCCATTGCCATCACATTTATAGAGCTAAAGTATTCAGGATATATAATTCCCTACCTTTTCAATCGCCTCTTGCTGTAAATATATAAGAGGAGGTGTGAGGGCTTAAAGGCAAGATTTTCCAAAAGTTGACACACTTTAGTCTGAAAAAGGGTGAAACAAATATCTATGGTATTCAAGTACTTCTTAGTCATTAAAATAGGGCAGAGATCCAAAGCTCTGCAAGCATCTCAYACATGATGAAGATATCCTGTTCTTCCACTAATTAATCCTGCTGCTGGAGGAGAAGAAGCAATTAAGATGACTTTGTTAAGTGCACTGATTATCCCCCTGCTCAGGCAGAGCAGCCAYTCCATTTTAAAAGACACATTTTGGGTTTCATAGCCCAAAACACTGGTCTCATTTCTGGGTGGGTGTAGCTCCTGTTTGAAGCAGGCAGCTGTTGCCTTTTTTTGCATTTGGAAGTGACACATCCCTCAAAGAAACGCTGGTCCTGTTAAAAAGGCACTAATGCAATTTGAGATGAACATTTCCAAATTGAGGGATTAGAAGTAGGATTACTGATGGTATGGCATAATCACAAAGTTGCATGGAGGTGAAAGGTCATATTTCATACCCAGAGCCATTTCTAATCTCAAATATTTATGTGAAATTAGAAGCATCAGGAGAGAAAGAAGGGGGAGGTGRCTACAACCTGGAGTTCATTATAGTGCAACAAAGAAAGAGGAACTCATTTGGGAAYGCCTGAAAACACCCTTACATCAGATTTCTGATGCTGTCAGGCTGGAGGAGGCCTGCAAATCTACCAAGTGAGCCCCAGCCAAACATACTCCAAAAATTTGTCATAAATTGTATTTCTTTGGTACTTACAGTGAACACACTGCAGAATGACCTTCCCTTAYGCCACTTTTCAGGCAGGTGGTGCTTTGTGTGCAATACACAGCTCTGGTACTGTCTGCAGCTGCCTTGTCACAGGTATACAGGCAATAACACAGATTTGCTTCTTCATAAAGCAGCAAAACTTTGCCTGCTCTTATTTTTTCTTTATTCTTTCAAAATGAAGTAATTAGGTGTGAACAGCAAGAAATACACAGTAGCGAGCTGCAAAACATGATGCAGAACAAGCTATTTATCAATGATTGTGGAGTGTTTCCTGCTGCCTGTACCAACATCACTGATCCAGTGTCCTAGGGACGGTTAAGAGGCAGCTCTTACCCGAGAGCCACCAGCACATCACATCTGTACCCAGGCTTTCAGAGGGCTCTGCTGCTCTCCTGGAGCTCTTTGCAAGCCCTGCCTCAGGGGAGGCAGCAGTAGCACGACTGTGCAAAAGCAGGATTGTTTCTGTTGGTGAACGGTTACACCACACACACCCTTCTGATCAACACCAGACCAAAGAAAKGAGCCCAGGAGCTCGGTCTGGAGCTGCAGAGTGGCTCCAAACAGGCACGGGAGGTCTGCGATAAGGTCATTTCCAGGGAATCCCCCCTCTCTCGGATGACCAGCACTCTGGTGATAACAGGGCTTTTTCTCCAGGAGTTTTCTTGCAATGCCTGGAAACGTCGGGGCTGCGGGGGGGKTTAACCTCGCGAGCTACCGAGCAACGAGGTGAAGCCTCCACGGCGCGGAGGCTCCGACCCCCGGCAAAACCGGGCCGGGGGCTGCAGCGGGGCCGGGACCCCRCCTCGGGCCTGCCGTGACTCCGGGCCGCCCAGGGTCTCCGTGTCCCCTCCTGTTCCCGGCGGCAGCATCCTCCGGCCCGCCGCCGGCCCCGCTCCCCCGCGGAAGCTAAGCAGACCGGACACCCATGACGGGGCCAAACGACCGCTTCCCGCAGCGCTCGGGGAGCCGGGGCCAGCCCGGAGCCCGGCACGGCGGCTCACCCGCGGGCCGGCGTGGGGGATTCTGCAAACGGCAGTCGGGGGGCGCGGGGCTGAGCTCCGCCGGTAAAGCGCCGGTGGAACGTCCCGGGGCGGGGCGGGCAGTGCCGCCCACGCGGAGCCGGGGAGGAGCTGCCGTCGGGGCCGTGGGGGGAGAGGGGGAGAGCGGGG
>NW_026623685.1:355479-373975 GCF_030028575.1 Malurus melanocephalus | reverse complement strand
CGGCGGCGGCGGCGGCCGAGAGTTTCCCGCTGGACTTCACCGCCGTGGAGGGCAACATGGACAGCTTCATGGCGCAGGTCAAGAGCCTGGCGCAGTCGCTGTACCCCTGCTCGGCCCAGGCACTGCCGCACGACCTGCGCCTGCACCTCCTGCACAACGCCTCGGTCACCTGCAACGACGGCAGCCCGGCCGGGTGAGTCCCCGCGCCCGCCGGCCCCGAGCGCCCCGGGGCTGCCCCGAGCGGCCGCCGCTGCTCCCCCCGGCCCGGCCCCGAGGGCGGCGGCGCCACCGCGCGGCTCCAGCGGCACCGGCGGCGACAGGTGCAGCGAGCGCCTCCCGGGCTGGCGCCGCCYTCGCCTCTCCGCGGCCCCGCGGGCACCGGAACGCTGTGGCCGGCTCCGGCTCCCGCTTAGGCGCTGCCCCTTGTCTGTGCCCGCAGCTAYTACCTGAAGGAGTCCAAAGGCAGTCGGCGCTGGCTGCTGTTCCTGGAAGGTGAGCGCTGCCGCCCCCGATTCCGCAACGGCGGCTACGAGCGGGGCGGCGACCCGAGGCTGCCCTGGTGCCCCCGCCCCTGAGGGCCGCTGTCCCTCGCCCGCGGACCCCTGGCCCTTTGGGGCGGCTGATTGCTCTCCCTTCGCCAGGAGGATGGTACTGCTTCAACAGGGAGAACTGCGACACCCGCTACGATACCATGCGGCGGCTGATGAGCTCGCGGGAGTGGCCCGCGACCCGCGTGGGTGAGTTGTCCCCTCCACCCCTGGGGCACCACGGAGGGAGCGGGACCGGGCTCAGGTAGCGCCCCTGGCAGGTGCCCGGTCCTGCCGCTGATGCTCCCGCGCCGGGCAGGCGTTTTGGTGCACAGGTATCGCCCATTATGAGTGCTTCCCTCTTGGTTCTCTGCTCGTACTCCAGCCTCCTGGGCGCCCAAACCTCTGTCACTCGCACAGATCGTCTAATTGAGTATATTGGAATTTACCTGCTAGGATTTGTTTTTCAGGAAAAATGGGCATCACAAGGGTTTTCTTTATYACAAGAAGCTCCTGGACGAGCTTCATCTGTAGCATGAATCAAATTCTGAATGTCAAATCTGCCTAAGGGCAAATTTAGAAATGTTCCTTCCACTTCCCTTGCCAATGTTTTTCATCATGGATGTTTGTTTTCTGTGTGGTCAGAGGTCTTGTATGAGGCTTCTACAGTTCCTCTGAAGTGACAGACTGTCATCTGTATGTTTCTTGTTTCTTTGTGCTGTCTGCAGGAACTGGGATCCTGTCCTCTCAGCCAGAAGAAAATCCCCACTGGTGGAATGCAAACATGGTGTAAGGAGGGACAACGGAGGGAAATAGTTGTGTACTTAAACAGCATCTCCTGCCTKTTAGGCTAGCAAAAGTGCTGCAGAGACAGGTTAAGACTAATACTTGGAAGAGGGAATTGTGTATTTTCTCACTTGCTGCTGTTCAGCTCTGTAACAAATACGGCTGACAAGGTCCAGAGAAACTTTGGTTCTGTCTCCTTAGAGTTATGGGGTGATCTAATGGAGAAAAACTGGGGATAGCTTAAAGAGCCTTCTCAAACAGTTGCAGTGGTGAATCCTTTGCAAGTGGTGGGCTGATAGKGTGTTACACATCTGACAATTTGAAAATAATGTGGACCAGTTCTGCTAGTTCAAAGAAGACAAATGAGACCAGTTTATATATGTGTCTATATAGAAGAGATCTGCAAGACAGAGACAAAAACGGGAAGTTAATTCCTGCAAAAATCTCGAGTGGTTGCAGTCAGCATTTACACTGCACTGACAGGAGTGTTCTCATTTTCCATGTGAAAACCTGAAGCATAGAGAGTTGCCCTGTGACACGCCACATCACTGCCATCCACTGTGATGGCAGAATAGCTGAGAGCAAAGTCGTGCTCCATCGTTCTGTCCACTCAGCTTAGCACTTCAATTCGATTGATAAAATGCATGTTATTTATTGATTTAACTCAGTAAAACTACTAGTGTCAGGGAAAAGTTCAATACAGTTATAGTTGTCMCTTGGTGTGCAGGAAGGTAAGTTGTTCAAAGTAGACAGAAACTCTTCCCTTTTCCCCTTCCCAGGATTTAATTTTCTTCCAGTTAGGTGAACCCGTCCTCACCCTGTTGTGCACGTCAGAGGCACAGCAGGACTCACACAGCTCTCTCTTGCAGATTCATCCCTTATTGCTCAAGTGATGTTTGGAGTGGTGCCTCTTCTAAGTCTGAGAAAAGTGAGTGTTGCTGATGGGCTGTTGCTGCCCCAGACATCACACATTAAAGGATGTGGCCAGACTTCTGTGAAACCACGTGGATGAGAAACAGGCTTTTTCTTGCTGAAGGGCAGGAAAGAATATCAAGCTACTTCCAGATAAAACATCCTGATCTCTTTAGCTCGGGCTGTTTTGACATAGTTCAAAGCCACTGCTTGCGGAGATGTTACACTGATGCAAGGATTAGAGGAACAGAATTCCTTTGAGATGAATCTCCAGGTTCCAGCATGCAGCAAATTAATTGCTGTAGCTGAAGGACCATGGGCTGTTGCATGTAGCTTGGGCATGGCTGAGCTGAGAGGCAGCACTTTGAATTTAGTGTCAGACTTCCATCAGGAGGATATTTGGCCTTAGGCAGGAGCCATCGTATGTGGAGCTAAAGCTGTCCACAGGTTTCTGTGGGAAACAGCATCGTTCATCCTAACACGTGCATTGCCATCAGCTGTCATCTGCTGATGTCACAGTGAGGGACTTTTCCATTTCATCCCAGCTCCTTGGGCTGTTCCTGTGGAGCAGTTGCCCATCAGCAGCCACAGATGCTGGTGGTGCCAAGGAAGCTGTGTCTGTATACATTTAACATCTTATGAAGCATTGCTTCTCTGAATTGGCTTGGTGAATTGGGAAAAAGGGGAAGCAGTAAGTTGAAACACAGATTCCAGGTGGTAGGAAGATGTGTGTATGTTCCTCCAGCACCTTCCTTGTTTTTCTTTTTTAAGTTTACTCATTTCTAAGCACTGTCAGGAATGTGTTTTTGTAATTATAYATTCAGTTCACTCTATTCTCTTTCAGGGAAGGAAGTTTTGTATGGGGCGGGGGACAATCTTTAGTTAGGTGTATTTGGTAT
The DNA here is from genome assembly GCF_030028575.1 of Malurus melanocephalus. Lineage (NCBI taxonomy): Eukaryota > Metazoa > Chordata > Aves > Passeriformes > Maluridae > Malurus > Malurus melanocephalus. The sequence goes on along the minus strand of NW_026623685.1, from coordinate 370,851 downwards.
GGGTGGATAAAATGAGCCTGACTTTAGGTTTATAATCACCTTGGAAGGTTCTTAAGCATTTTTGGAGAGGAAGTAAGAGTCTGAGCCTGGACAGGAAGCAATTTTATTTACACTGAGCTGTCTTGCAGATGAATATGCCTTCATGGGAGCACTGATCATACAGGAGGTTATAAAAGAACTGGTGGGAAAAGGTCTGAGCACTGCAAAAGTGTTGCTGCTAGCAGGGAGCAGGTAGGTATCCACGAGATTCCCTTTGGTGAAGACATTTCCACAGTAGAAGGTTGTTAGGGAGGAGGTCTCAGCAGCTTCTGAAACATTTCYTCTGGGAGTACAGTAACACAGAGCAAACCCTGTGTCTGATCAGTTTTCTCCTTAAGAGATACAGTATTATTTCATCAGTTTCTGGTCCAGGTCCACTTAAGAGGAAACTGAGAAAAGAATAACAAAGCTTTGCCTTTTCCTCTGCATCAAGAWTGCTGGTTGCTGTTGGCCCACATCATAAGACACCTCCCGTGAATTGATTCAGGACACTGAAATAAAAACCCAACTTGCCTCACACACTGGATTGTCCTGTGTTGCACAAAGCTCTTGTACACTCAGTGTGTATTGTGCAGGGGGGTAACAGAGAAGTGGCAAAGAGTGAATTTATCTCACTTCAGATTCTTTCAGTTTCTGAGCAGCCAAACCTCCTTGCAAATGGTACAGAGCACACGTCTCTCCCAGGAAACAGAGTGACAAYAGGACTTTGTTTCTGAGCTACCAGATTGTTACTCAGCACTGGCTTTTTTCTGAGTTTTGCAGAACAAGGACATAATGTGGTGTCTGCCAGGTTCACAGTGAATGGTTGGGTGGCTCTGCTGTGGTAATGAGGGTGTTTGTGGTGTGTCACTGTTAAAGGTGTGTCTGCTGGCAAGGTCTGTAACCTGTGTGCACCTCATGACTGCAGTGTTGGTGTTGCTGTTGCAGTGCTGGAGGGACAGGAGTTCTCCTGAAYGTGGATCGAGTGGCAGAGCAGCTGGAGGAGATGGGTTATCAAGGCATTCAGGTTCGAGGCTTGGCAGACTCTGGATGGTTCCTGGATAACAAACAGTATCGCAGAACTGACTGTATTGATACCATAACGTGTGCTCCAACAGAGGCCATCAGAAGAGGAATCAGGTACAGTCAGATGCTCTAAAGTGCACTACTGTAACAGGGTAGAGTGTGGAGATTATGTCCTTCTTTCCTGTGTTCCTTCATTTTCACACTTAAGGARTATTTGTTGTCTACATCAGTGACCTTTCAGTGATTTTAGTGGAAAGGACAATAATGTAAAGTCTAAATGTGCAAAAGAATGTGTACAGTTGTAGATGCTCTAAAATGTGTTGATKGGACAGAATTGTCCATCATTGGACAATTGTTCTAATCAGAACAGAAACAAACTGGGATAYGGAGAGCACACATTGTTAGGATTGCCCTGTGCATCCCATTCTGTTCTTGCTTTGTCTCCTAGATACTGGAATGGCATTGTTCCCGAACGCTGTAAGCTGCAGTTCAAAGAGGGAGAGGAATGGAATTGTTTTTTTGGATATAAGATTTACCCCACTCTTCGCTGTAAGTACCAGCGGAGAGAGATCAAACTGATTTAGGGTTTCCTCTGTATCTGCAACTCACTTGGAGCAATYCCTTTTCCAATTTTTTGTCTTTCTAGGCCCAGTCTTTGTTGTGCAGTGGCTCTTCGATGAGGCCCAGCTTACTGTGGACAATGTACACCTAACTGGCCAGCCTGTTCAGGAAGGGCAGTGGCTCTACATCCAGAATTTGGGTAGGGAGCTGAGAAACACCTTGAAGGATGTGACGTAAGTGTTTCATTGGGAAAAACCTGGCAAATTTGTTTCTAAGGGACATTCCTATGTAGTGTCCTAGGATCATTTCTCAGACCTCTGCTGAAAAATGTGTGTTGTAATTTTGGTAACTATTAGTTCATCTACATCAGCATTCTTGCCTTCTTCATTTTTGTRTAAAATTCCACCCTAGTCTGGAAGGTTTGATTCAGCAGGAGTTACTTTGTCCTTCAGGACATAATTCACGTTGYTTTTTTTCCTTCAGCGCGAGCTTTGCTCCTGCCTGTTTGTCGCACGAGATCATCACACGCAAGTGAGTGCTGGTGCAGAGGCTGTGAGAGGTGACAGGGCTGTGGCTGGGAATGCCCTGTGGTGGCAGCCACATCCCTCTGATGTGATCTRTGTGCTTTGTTTCAGTCACTGGACTGACATCCAGGTGAAGGGGACGTCATTGCCCCGTGCCCTGCACTGTTGGGATCGGAGCCTCCATGAGAGCAACAAGAATGGGAAGGCTCCTCTGAAAGGCTGCCCAATTCACCTGATYGACAGCTGCCCATGGCCTCACTGCAACCCCTCGTGCCCCACAATCAGGGACCAGTTCACAGGACAGGAGATGAATGTGATCCAGTTCCTGATGCACATGGGCTTTGACGTTCAGAAGATGGCACAGCAGCAGGGCCTGGAGCCCAGCAAACTCCTGGGGATGCTCAGCAGTGGTAACTAGGGAGGGCTGGGATTACAGAGGGGCAGAGATTGCATCAGGACCAGAGAGACTCTCAGCCCTGCTCCTCTTTCTCAATGCTCCTGCAGGCAGATGCATGCTCATCCATGCACACTCACACCTGTGCACTCACTGCCCCCATGCTCTTGCACACTTACAGTGTGTCAAGAACGAAAAAACAAACCAAAACAAAACCAAACCCCACAACAACAAAAACCAAAAAAAGAAACACACAAACAAAACAAGACAAAAAAACCCAAAACAAACCGACAAGAAAACCCAAACAAAAACACACACACACACACACACACACACACACACACACAAAAAGGCAGCAGTTTCTTGTCTTGCTTACACTGTTTGGCTGAACTTGTTCCCTCCAGACTCCAGGGCTCAGTTTCAGCCGGTCACATCCTCTTCCTGTGTTACACAAGGCAATCAGATACAGGGACTAGCAAAGCCATAAATAGCAGCAATGAGAACCTTCCCCAGRTCTGGGACATCTTCCCTTGCCATGAATTTTACATCATAGACTTGTTACAAGTGATGAAAAAAGCAAGCACTGGATTTCTTCGTCCAACTAGAAGTGAAGGAATGCTTACATGACTTCCTGGAGGTTAGCATCTCATGCTGAGTCACAGTATACAGACCCAGGACATGTGCTAGGGATGGACACTCTTGTACTCATTTTATTCGTATTATTTTATAGAATGACTTTTTTATTACTTTTTTTAAACTAAGCAAGAAATATAAATGATATTGTAACATATTTTTTTTAAATAACGAAGAAACCTCTTGCTACTTTGGCAATGTGGACATATTTATTTTAATATGTAAAAYGCTATTTATAAGGGCTGACCAGAGAACCATACCTATATCTTTGTAAAGTTGTATATGCTGCTCATTTGGATGGGTTATCCTGATGGTCATTTGTGCCTGGGAGAGGGCTAAGGATGGTGTTGAAATTTTGTATTAATTAGACTTCTGTGTTCCCCTTGCAGTGTACCTTGTCATTGTTTCTCTGATGAAGAGGTTGTAATATAAAGTCCTGAGACTTCCACCCAGCACCTGATGTTAGCAGACTTTCACAGCATTTTTGGCTTGACTGTGATTSCCCAGACAGTCCAGGGCACTGCACTGTAAGGTGGAGGGAGATTTGGCTTTGGAGCAAAGGCCTCTCTTGCAGTGAGGGACAGGTTTGGTCAGAGCATCAGAAGCGTTTGGAGCAGRAAAGGCAGAGAGCACAAGACAATACCAAACATATTTCTCTTCCAGACTTTTGGGAACACACCCACGTCAGCATAGAGAATCCCTTTGATGGTGGTGGGAGGAGAAGAAGGGAGGGGTGGAGAATGCACGACTGAGGCTGCAGAGGAGACCATTCCTGGGTGGGAGCAGCTTCAGCACATGGGGAGACCTGCACAGGCTGCACAGCTGCAAATTCCTCCTGCACCAAGTCCTGGCACCAACTGTGTGTGCCTGCACTTGTGTGCACGGTTACACAACGTGGAGGCCACTGAGAATTTGGGCCTGGTTTTAGAAAAATTCCTTGTACTTCCAAGACAAAGCTTGCCAGGTTAGAAGTGTGGTGCTGCTTGTGAGATCCCTTGTCTTGGGTGAGTAAACCCAAAAAATTACCCAAACTGTAGCCCTTTGGTTCCTTTTCCTAGAGTTCAGGAAAAGTTGGGCAGGACCACACACACCACCACAATCAGCCGTCCTCCTGTGCATGATCAGATTAACACAGATGGAAGATAAAGAAAAAACCAAAGAGAAAATCATTGGTGCTCTCAGTGGAACTGAAAAGCAGGAAACATCMGTGGAGTTTCCCTATGATCAGTTTGGAAATTACYGATATCCTTTATGTTTTAATGACTTGGGTATAAAAGTAGAATTGTCCTGATTATGTTTCTCATCTGTTTCTGCTGTGCAGAAGCCAATGACAAATGGTCAAGCTGGAAGAATTCAGTGCCATGTGTTTGTATTCTGTGATCTTTTGACTAGATGACGTTCTTCGTTTCTGAGGGAAGAGTGGCTGTGGTGTGTGTGGTGCATTGCTCCTGCAGTGTGGTTTTGGGGGCCTTTGCTCTCTGCCAGCCCTGRCTCAGGTGCTGAGAGGGCACCACTTCCCTCGGGAATGCAGAAACAGCAGCAGGAGCAGCTCTGCCCGAGCCCCGGCATCACCCCGGGCAATGTGTCCTCAGAGCTCCCTGCCAGGCAGTGTCCTGTGCCTTCTGCTGCTCCCTGGGCAGATGGAAGTGCTGCACTAGAAAGTGYCACAATTCTTTGTGACCCACTGCCAGTGAGGGCTGGAAAAGTGACAGAGAGAGTCAGGAAGAGCAAGATTTCAAGATGAGAATCTGTTCACCTGGAGTTCCTCTCCTCTCCTGCTGCATTTCCTGGTCATTGTGATGTTAATTGTGCAACTTCCATCCCAAATGAATGCGGACTTTTGTACTTTTAGCACCAGAGGCCTTTCTAAGGAAAATGGGAGGGACTTGAGATGAATGAAAGAAACACTGAGGTTACAAGACGGTGAGAAAGCTGAAGGTAGGCACATTTTATCATTACAGCCACAAAATTTGTATTCTCATGTAAGCAATGAAGTTTTTCTGCTTCCACACTGGGTTGAGCACTGCAGGTGAGGAGTCAGCAGCGCTGCTGTGGGGTAAGGGAGGRATTTTTCTATGTTGTGGTGAAAGCATTCACCCATTCCCATTCTGAAATTACATCAGAAATTTTGTTTGGGGCTTTTAGAGGTAGAATTAAGAGACTTCTGGGTAGAGATCAAGTCTGGGGGGCACTGTATACCTGGAATGGCTTACGKTGAAAACTTTGATTCCACAGGAGGGAGGGTTTGACACTATATATTGAAACCTGTGTTCCAAAACAGAGCTAAGAATATCACAGCAGGAGTTTTTTTAAACAATTGTATTTGGTTATTGCATTCAGAGATACAAGAAAAAAACAAAGATTTCCACAAAAGGTAAAAGAGAGGGAGGACTTTAAGAAAATGTTGAGGATGTTGTAAACCTTCACAGCCACAAGCTGTCACACCAAGCACAGCAGGTAAATGTATCACTGCTCCAGATCAACTGCAGCAAAGTGAGTCAGCTTTTATCCAGCCTCTGGCCTAAATCCTTTCTTTTATAGGGTTTGTGCTGCCTTTGGCCTTGTGTCCCCACTCAGGGGCTCTTGGCTCTGCAGGATCGAGCTGGATCACAGCCACTGTSGAAAGCAGCCCCCTCCCCTCGGCGCAGGGAATTGTGTGGAGAACAGCGGCATTCCAGTGGCCCCAGAGYCTCTGGAAGAACAGCAGAAGGATAATCAAGAGCCTTTGATGGAGCTTTCAGCTTCAGTGTTAAATAACACCCGCTCCCAACAGCTGAGTGGGGGCAGGACTCATTCCAGAACTATTAATAAAGCCCCTATTTATACTCCAGGTTCCTGTGAACGGTGCAGCAGAAAGCTACAGCTGCGGAGCTAAAATGGAATAAATGTCAGCCTCCAGGGCAAGCACCATCCTGCGGGAAAGGAGACAGCCAAAGGAGAGCACAGGAGCAGGTTTGAGAGCTGGGGAAGCAGAGAGCAAGCGGCAGCACCCTGAGCTCGCAGGCAGTGGGCAGAGCCAGGCAGACACTCCCTGCAGCCGCAGGTCTGTGCAGAGCTGCCAGAGATGCAGCGTCACAGGCAGCTCCCACTGCTGCCGGCACAGAGCAGCAGCGTTTGAGCTGCCACTGCACACAGCTGCGACCAGGTGTGACTCAGGGCAAAGGTGCAAAAGCGAGGAAGGACATTTGAGGAGGCTTTGAGTGCGCTGTCTGCTGGATCGGAAAGATAATGGAGAGCACGGGAGGGCCGTATCTGAACACAGCCGCGGTGACTTCCCCTGTAGGAATCGCTCGATTGCTGCAGATGACCTTCGGATGTACCACATTCAGCCTGGTCGCCCACCAAGGGGGTTTCAGTGCCGCCTATGGCACCTTCTGCATGTTTGTCTGGACCTTCTGCTTTGCCRTCACTGTGTTCATCATCGCCTGTGAGTTCACTCACCTGCACGGCTGCCTGAGCCTCTCCTGGGGGAACTTCACGGCTGCTTTTGCCATGCTGGCCACGCTCATGTCCATCACAGCTGCGGTGATCTACCCGCTCTACTTCGTGCAGGTGGGCTGTTACCCCATCGGCTGCCAGGTCAGAGATTTCCGCATCGCAGCCAGCGTCTTCGCTGGCCTCCTGTTCGTCGCCTACGCCACCGAGGTCTTCTTAACCMGGGCAAAGCCGGGACAAGTCACCAGCTACATGGCCACTATTTCCGGCCTCCTGAAGATCGTTCAGGCCTTTGTGGCCTGCATCATCTTTGGGGCGCTGGTGAACGACAGCCAGTATGGTAAATACGTGGCGACACAGTGGTGTGTGGCTGTCTACAGCTTTTGCTTTGTGGTGACAGTGGTGGTAGTGGCCTTCAGTGTCACAGGTAAGACTGCCTTGCTGTGGTTCCCTTTTGAGCGTTCYGTGGTCATCTACACCTTTGGGGCTGTGCTGCTCTACGTGAGTGCTGCGGTCATCTGGCCGGTGTTCTGCTTTGACAGCAAGTACGGCTCCCCACAACGTCCTGGCCTCTGTGCCAAGGGCAAGTGCCCGTGGGACAGCCAGCTGGTGATCGCCATCTTCACCTACGTCAACCTGCTGCTCTACGTGTTAGACCTGGCCTACTCGCAGCGCATCCGCTTTGTCTCACACCTCTGAATTGGTCTCAGCCTCTGTGGAGGATCCCAGCGCAGCAAACCACTGCGGGTGCACAGGGACRGGGTGTGGGGCAGGAAGGCACGGGGTCGGCATGCGCACAAAACCATCAGCCAGACTTCAAGGTGAGAACTGACTGTGCTCACAAATGAATGACTTGGAGGAGGTGGGCTGCAGCGGATGCAAAGCACAGCCCACCTCCCCCATGATCCTGCCTCAGCTGCCTAGGCCCAGCACGAAGGAATGACACAGCTCCACCTGCATCTGCAGACAGCAGGAACATTTGTAGCCACAGCAGCAGGGCTACAGGCCACCGGGCCAATGAGCCAAATATTAGCAAAGACACCAAGGATTTTGAAACTGTCAATCAGTGCTTAATGGTAACCAAGTGACTACTCAGGAAGTGGGAAAGTTAAAAGCTGCATGAAGGAACACCAGCTCTGGAGATGAAAATAAACCCCTCGGAGTTTGGGTTAGTTTGGGCTGTGCACTAGATATGGAATGCCTGCAAGTGTGGGCAGTTCCAATCTGGGTGTTTCTGAGRACATCATAGTAACGGTATTTTGAAGGTTACCAGTCCTTTCCCTTCCTCTCCTTTGCTGTCTGGCACAGAAAAGGAATATCCTCAAGTGCACACCTTGGAGGAGGCTGAGGATATTCCTATTTAGCAAAACTGAGTCAGTACAGAAATGAAAATTTGTAAAGTCAGGGCTCTATTGCTGAGAATCTGCAGAGCAGAGCCCACYTGCCATCCTCACTTGAGCAGCACAGAAAGTACCTTGGCACATGCTCTGTTTTGGTTCATGGGCCGTAATTTCTTTATAATGGTGTTAAGGGTTTTTTCCTTGAAGCTTGATGATAAATTCTGGGGGGAAAGGGGAGGCAGAAACTTAACTGATCCCACAGTGCTGCACAAGAGACCAAACYGGGCAGGGAAGGGCCATGGACAGGACAGGACATGAGAGAACTTGCACACAGTACCCCAGAGCAGCTCAGGATTCCTGAGAACTCTGCTTCACTGSATTTCTGGGACCTGTCTCTGACAAAACACCCACTCTGAAGCTCCACACTTCTCAGCTCCGATTTCAGGCTCCATAGGAATCTTCGTTTGTGCCAARGAGAAGCCAGAGTGTCCAAGTGCTTGTGCAGCACATGCAGACTCAAGTGCTTTGATTAAAATCTCCAGTAGCTGCCTGTCAGAAGCAAGATTTTTAAACCAAATTAAAATAAAGCTGAATGGCAGATGTACACATACATCTCCTGAGATCTGTGTGCTGTCACCCTGCTCTCTACCCTTTCATTGCAGCAGACATGGCTCTTTCTGCCTGAAAGCAGAGCTCGCTTTATTTTGATGTACAAAGCRTGAACACAGACCCAAAAATGTACAGACCCAAGACAGCAAGAGCTCTGAGTGGATTCTTGGCAGCAGAATGACTCAGGAACAAGGAAGGAAACTTACTTTCTTACTTTTTATCAGGGCTTTGTGTGGGRTTTGAAAAGCAAAGGGAAAACTTGTTGGGACAGATTATGCTAAATAATTCCGAACAAGGACCAGCCCTTAGCAGTGGAGAGCATTAGCCAGGAAATGGGACAAGAACTGGATCCAGCACAAAGGAAGAGCCTTCCAAGGGGGTTTTCTCTTCTGTGAGTCCCAGTGAAGAGCGGGAAATCTGGAAGATGTGGTCCAACAGGAGGCTGGTAGAGCAAGATACAAGGCTATCTGTTATAGATATAAACCAGGAGCTTTAWTTCTTGCCACTCAAACAAATTATGSGTTGTACAAATACAAAATGATTACTTGGAAAATTCACTTGTGTTGGAGGAGTCAATTTATAAAGAGCCACTGCACACAAATGGACCATGAGCATTTATGATGCATTTCTGTTAAACCCATCAATGTGGACAAATTAAACTGTGTCACACTTAAAACTTACTTACTTTTTTGTTATTAATCTGTTGTTACAGATCACTAAAAACCAAGCAGGTGCCTGTGAAGCCACCASAGATTTTGTTGTAGAATTGAAGCCAGAAGGCCAGGAACAGTGCTTGTGGAAAGCCCCATTTGCAGGCTCTGGTGGCTCTGGAGGGGCTGGGACAGGGTCAGGAGCTCAGGGGCAGGGGAAGTGCTGGACCTGCAGTGACACACCCGTCACTCTGCAATGGCAGTCCTGGAAAGCTCCTCGGCTGACAGTGTGTGCTGAGCCACGCRCTGCTGGCTTCCTGCTGGGAAGAGTCTGCACCAAGCAGGAGCAAGAGCAGAAACATGGTAAAATCTGCCAATGACACGAGTGGATGCAACTTATTGAGCCAGGGACAAAGGGCCGGAGACAAACCGGTGCCTGGGAAASAAGGAGGGCAAAATTGAGTGCCTTCAAATAAGGAAGAAAGAGAATTTAACATGGAAATCATGATCCCACTGACTGGAGGAGTGGAAACACAAGTCATTGCCAAGAACAGTGTGTTCAGATTTAGCTTTCTTATCTGCCAGCCAAAGACTGAGCAAAAAATGTGAATATGGTCAAAATGGCAAAGAAAAAAAAATTGGGTGGACAACAATCTTCTGTTTTAGGAGGAAAAAATAATGAAAAAAAATCAAAACCTCATGCTTCAGTGGTTAAAACACTCCCCAACCATTGGAAACTATGAGATTGCCCAATCCAGGACAGAGAACATCTGATATCTGCTCAGCAGGATTTACCAACCGGCTCTGTCATGATTCAGTTCACCAAACCCCCTTCATTTCCAGAGTGTATCTACCCTCTTATTTAATAGATGATGATCAAGTAGCTCGCCATGAATCAGGTTTCCCGAATCACCAACCAGTCCCAACCTTTTYTGGCAAACTGCTGTTAGGAAGTACATGCATTCATTGAGAATTACGGATTTGTGGCTGCAGCCCATCTAGACAGTTCCCCTGGATTCCACCCTGGATAGATTGATATTAAATTGTTAATTGTTAATTATTAATTGTTAATTGTTAATGGTTCGGAGCATTTCCGCTCCCCGCGGGATGAGGCGGGAGCACAGCGCCCCCTGCCGGCACAGCACAGCACAGCACAGCACACGGCCCCGGGCAGCGCGAATGATGCAACACTCGGGCCCGGTTGCCCCAATCGCTGGCGAGCGCCGCCCCGCTGTCCCCGCCCCTGATCGCTGATTGGCCAGAGGAGCGGCGCCGCCTCGCYCCGCGCCCGCCGATTGGCTGCGCGCCCGCGCCCCGGCGTGCGGCCCCGCCCCCTGTGCGCGGCCACGTGTACGGCGCGGGTGCGGCGTGTGCGCGGTACCGGCCATGAGCGTGGGCTTCATCGGCGCGGGGCAGCTCGCCTTCGCCCTGGCCCGCGGCTTCACGGCGGCGGGTGCGTGCGGGCACGCGGGCCGCTTCATCCTCGCTCGGGCCCGGGGGCTGCAGGGGGGCGGGTGCGTGCGGCACCGCGGGCCCGGGGGCTGCACGGGGGCAGGGGGGCGCGGGGCGGGTGGCGGAGATGGCCCGGGCTGATGCGCGCTGCCGTTCGCAGGGGTCCTGGCTGCGCACAAGATCACGGCGAGCTCCCCGGACACTGACCTGCCCACCGTGACCGGGCTGCGGGTGAGTGCGGCCGGCTGGCGGGGACCGGGTGSCGGCGCTCCCCTCACGAGCGGCCCCGGGCCTGAGCGGTGCCGTTTCTCCCCAAATCGGTGCAGAAAATGGGAGTGAACTTCACGGTAAGCAACAAGGACACGGTGAAGAGCAGCGATGTCCTCTTCCTGGCCGTGAAGCCGCCTATCATCCCCTTCATCCTGGAGGAGGTGGGCCCCGACATCGAGGCCCGGCACATCGTGGTTTCGTGCGCGGCCGGTGTGACCATCAGCTCCATCGAGAAGGTGAGCGGGCCGGGGCCGTGAGCTGGAGCCGCTCCTCTGCCCCAGGAGCCGGCACAAGGGACAGAGCTCATTTGTGCTCCTCAGGAATAGTCACGCAGCCGCAGCCAACGGGTTCTTTTCGGTCATCCTTGCCTGTCTTCGTTAGATAATGCTATTAGAGGTTTTATCCAGCACTTTCCTTACATGAGGTGCTGTCCGATCATGTTTCTCTCAACAGCAGGGGTTCATCTCTGGATTTCTTCAGATTTTATGCTAAAGTGTCTGCAGGATCTGTTTTGGAAATCTGTGTGTTGMTGTGGCATTGAGGCCTTTGGCATASTGTTCCCAAACTGGCTTTGCCCAGCTCCTGCTTTGCTGGTACTGCTGAAGGCTTCACATTCAYGTTTGGGCTACTGTGGCTCAAAGCAGGGCATCTGAGATACACAGGTCTCTCTTTTCCTTCTGCTTGTGTTGTTCTGGCCCCTACAGGGTCCTTTCCTGGACAGCCCATTCATGAAAAATGTGTACTAAAGCTCATTTTTCTCCCTTCTTTCCTTTTTTTCTTACTTTCTGTCTCCAATGATTTTCTGCCCTAAGAAACTCTCTACCTTCTGCCCCACACCAAAAGTGATCAGGTGCATGACCAACACCCCTGTGATTGTCCGGGAAGGTGCTACAGTCTATGCCACTGGAACTCATGCGGATGTGGAAGATGGGAAGCTCTTGGAACAGCTGATGGCCAGTGTGGGCTTCTGCACCGAGGTGGAGGAGGACCTGATTGATGCTGTAACAGGGCTCAGTGGCAGTGGCCCGGCGTATGTATGTGCTGTTTCTGCAGCTTGTGACACTCTTGGGGAGAGCAGTTGGCTTTGCGTGCCGTAAAGTCTGTGTTACTTCACTTTGTAATTTTTTTGTTTTTCCAATCACCCAAATTTGTAGAGGGACATGCAGTCCAGGTGCCCAGTTTGGGACAGCAGGAAAATTTTGTTACCAGTCAGATAAGTTTGAAGTGTGCAGCCAGTGTACAGTGTCTGTATGTCCATGTTGCAAAASGTGGCCCTGCAGTTAGCATGATGTAGAAGCTGAATTTGTCCCATTCCCCACTCTCCTGAGCTGGAACTAGTGAGAGGGAAGCCTGGCATGGCATCTGTGCAGTACAGGGGAGAAGCTTTTGTCAAGTCTGTAAGTGACAGGAGTCACAGCACAATCCCAAAGCCCTGGATTCTCTCCTCCCTGAGGTGTAACAGTCCTGGAGCAGTTTTTGAATCACCTTGTTCCTCTCTCTGSTCTCAGGCGTTCACTGCCCTGGATGCTCTTGCGGATGGGGGAGTGAAGATGGGCCTCCCCCGCAGGCTGGCAGTTCGRCTGGGAGCACAGGCTCTGCTGGTCAGTATTGCCTCCTCCATAACAAATCTGAGTCTGGGCCTGCTCTGTGCASAGGAATCTACACATCCAAGTTTTAAATGATCTTGGTCCTCTCACAAAATCTGCTTTAGAGAATGCGTTTGGTTTGGCTGCACACGGGCTCCTGGKGAGGAGCTGTAGGAAGTGTCTGCAGCATCTGCTGGCACTGGTGCTGGTGTGGGAGCTGGTGCCTGGGAAACTCTGGCTCCTTTGCAGGCTTTGTCAGCTCTGAAAAGTGTTTTGGCAGCCTGCAGGAGCTCAGGTTTGCCTGCGAGTGTTGGTGCTCTGTGCAGTGGAGAACAGGAGTGCGTGCCAGTGGCTTCCTCAGTCAGAGCTCTGCAGGTGTTTTCCTTGCTGCAGGGTGCTGCCAAAATGCTGYTGGAGTCTGAGCAGCATCCCGGCCAGCTGAAGGACAATGTCTGCTCGCCGGGAGGGGCCACTATCCATGCCCTGCACTTCCTGGAGAGTGGTGGCTTTCGCTCACTCCTCATCAATGCCGTGGAGGCTTCCTGTATCCGCACAAGGTGAGCACCTATGAAGTCTTTAAAAGATTGCAAAACTTGCCCTCCACCCTCCCCCATCTTCTTTTTTCTATGTCTTCTTCTCCCACTACCCCACTGCAGGGAGCTGCAGCATCTGGCCGACCAAGAGCAGATTTCTCCAGCAGCCATAAAGAAAACTTTGCTGGACAAGGTGAAGCTGGAGTCTCCCTCTCTGTCTGTTGCATCTGCTRGCAAAGTCAGTCTGTTCAGCAACAAGAGCAAGAAGAACTGAGCAGACTGCTGCATTCTGGTAGTGCTGAGTGGCAGTGTCCTGGCTGCGGCCAGGACAGGGCTCATTTCTGTAGGGAGCCAGGAAGGGCATGGCCAGGAGCCTGGTTATCCTGTACATCGTGGCATGGGCAAAGGGGAGGGGGAGAGTTGAGGGGGAGGGGTTGCATCAGGGGAAAGAGGCTGAGGAGGGATGGGGAGAAGGGGTCCTTTTTGGGTGGCTGCAGGAAGCGAGTGGTGGGGGTAAAATCATGTTATCCATGGTGAGCAATGCAAGTGAATCGGTCGCCTCTTTTCTACACTCTTATACTATTCGTTTTCTTATCTCATTAATGTTTCCAGTAAATTGTTCATGTCTCAAACCATGATCTTTACCTTTTGTGCCTCCAGTTCTGTCCAGCCTGCCACAGGGGAAGAGGGGGGAGAGGGGAGTGAGCAGCGTGTGGTTTTGAGTATTTTAATGGGAACACTAATATGGGAAATGCCATTCTTAAGCCACAACCATTAGTGTCTTCTGTGTTATTTCTCTTTTGTCCAAGGAAAAACACTCACTGTGAATCGTTGGTGTTCTCTGTACCAGGCTTGTGGCTTGCAGCAGCTGTGGGGAGTGCTGTAGCAGAGGGTCTTTAAGTGAGGTTGGTGTGAGCTGTCCCTGGCACTGCTGTTTTCTTGGGCAGGGGTGATACTCCAATCAGAACTTCGTTGAGGAAATCATTTGTCCAGAGGCCTTAGATACTTCCAGGACTCRAGCAGTATGTGTGGTGTCCCATGCAGAAATGGTTTCTAACARGATGTTTTAAAAACGTTTCAGAACTTTTGGTTTCAAAGGTTTGATCCCCTTTGGTCCCATCTTTCATTTGCTGTCAGGGCTTATGTCATGTTGCTGTTGTTACTAGCTGGAGTAGATTGCTGCCACACAAACGYCGTGCTGCATGGTAAGCAGGGGTTGGGCCCAAAATCACTTCTCAGAATGGACTAAGTGCCTCTGCCTGATCTGCCACCACTCTGAGAGACAAAGTGAACATGAGACCACACTCCCTTTCTCTCTGCTCAGTGTGGTTTGGGGAGTTCTCAGTGCCCCTGCTTTACTGCTGGCCTTGCTTGGGTGGTTCAGCAAGTGGAGGGGTAGCGAGTGTTTCCATTTCCCTCTGGCTCTGAGGTGCTGGTGATGCATTTTTAGTGTTAGGCTTTTTGGCTGGTAGCAGGGTAGGATCCTRTAGGTGTGACAGACGGTTACTCCTCTTCCCTCTTTGCATAAAAAACTGCTTCTCTGATGAGAGCTGTGGCTAATCCCAGCTGTTTTGGCTGGTTGTACCTCTTGCCACTGGCASTGGTCCCTAAGTCAAGAGTCCCTGAGTGCTGTATGTTCCTTCTTTTCCTGCTCAGGAACTGTAATACCTGCACAGACAGGCCAGGCTGATAGTCAGATGGGTGAAGTACTGGCTGATGCAAAATGCAAGGGAGGGTTGTAGAGTTTCCACTCCACTGAAAAAGTGGGATGCAGAATGAAAGGATGCCTGAGCTTAAACCCCTCTGCAGAGAGAGGTACGGGTTGCCCCTGGATACTTCCAGACAGAGCTATAGATGAAGTTCCGAGATGGTTAGAGACTGTAACTGAGCTGGCCCATACAGCAGATGGAAATCCAGCCTGTCAGGGGCTACAAGAGCCCTGCAAGGCGTGCAGTCACATCCCCTGTGCACAGAGCAGAGAGCAGCCGTGCTGCTGCTGGATGCCAGAGCCCGGCCAAGCCCCTGCTGCTCTCCTGCSGAACACGGTTGCTCTTCAAGCCCTGTCTGCTCATTTCCACTGCTGCACCTTCCCCCTGACCCTCACCCTTCTCTGATGCTCTTTGTCCTCCTGCTTTGCCTGTAGCGGCAGCGAGCACAGGCACAGGTGTGTGTGTGTGTGTGTGTCACGGACCCGGGCTTGTGTCAAAACGGGACACAGCGCGAGTGCGGAGCGGGCTGACGGGGAGAGACAGGGAGAGAGAGCAGCGTTTCACAGCGGAGCAGCGGCCCCAGCTCGCTGCACCGGGGCTCGGCCCGGCCGAGGAGCCGCGGCGGCGTCAGC
>NW_026623685.1:352690-354250 GCF_030028575.1 Malurus melanocephalus | reverse complement strand
CCCCGGCCCGCCGTGCCCCGCTGTGTCCGGGCCCCGCTCGGCCGCCAGCAACAGGTGCGCTGCTCCGGGCCTGCTCCCGGCCCCGCCGCCTCTGCCGGGGCTCCTCCCTGCCGCGGTGACCGGCTGCCCCGATCGTGCTGCACACCGCCTCTCCTCAGCCCCAGCCTGCCCTTGTCAGCCCTGCCGCACCTCGGGGCGCTCCGGCTGTCCCGGGGCAGGGCCGCCCCGCGCTGCGAGTGCTCTCCGTGTCTGGGATCGCCCTCCCGAGCAGGGCAGGGATGGGTGCGGAGCCAGCGGGGAATCTCTCCCCGTTCCCTGAGCAGCCCCGCTCCCGTGTCTCCGGCGCCTCAGTGTCCCCACGGGCTGGGTTCCTGTTCCCGGGGCGCTGCCATTGCCCGCAGCACCCGAGTTGTGCACGGGTCGGTCACGGTGTTCAGAGCTGGGGATGGCTCTGGTTCTCCGGGATTTGTGSGGTTTGAGCTGTGTGGTTGGAGGAGAGCGCTGCCAAGGATGGGAAGGGGTCTCAGAGCTGCCCCTCGCCTTTAGCAGTGTGAGGAAAGTTAAAGCCGGCTGGGTGGGCAGATTCCTTGAGGGAGAAAACGCTGTGGAAGTGCTCAGGGTTGGATGATCTCACCAAGGGACCACCAGGGTGGGGAACACAGGAGAAGCACTGTCTTGACTACACAGGTAATTTGGGGAGTCACTGGRTGAGACTGTGTGAGCTAATTTGCCAGAAATTAGCAGAATAAACAGAGTCTGGAATGCACACTGGGAGTGGTCTCCTGTGGTGTGCCTGAGCACTGCCAGCAGAGCACACTCCACACTCTGTGGTGCTGCAGAGCCTGTGAAGGGAGAGCTGAGCTCTGGCTCCGCCAGCCTGGAGCGGTGACATCAGCGTGTTTACACCGGGCTCGTGGCGGGGCTCTGCATCCAACTGTGCAGAACGGCCCAGCAGTGGTGAATCTGTGCTGTCAGCTCCCGTGTGCTGCTGCTGAGCTGAGGGGAGAATTGGCTGTGCTTGTGCTGAGTTCAGCCCTTTGGAGCGCTGGGGAAATGTTGTCGAGGCTGCAGTTTCTTCATCGCAGCCATAGTGTTTGGCACTTTTCAGTGTGATCTTTCTTCGGGAAGCTATCAAAAGCTGAGCCATCAGCAGTCTGTGGAGTAAGGCRAAGTTTGGTCTCTGAGAGGTCGCCAGTTCTCTGGGTGTCCTCTTTGAGCTGCCAAACAGCCTGGTTAAAACAGGACCCAAGAAACAGCGACAATTCCTTGCGTTGTTCTTCCCATTCTATTGACTGCCTTGTGCGTTGCTGCACCTTGGAGAGATGGTATCACCAGGTGTTTTTGGGGACAGTCCTGTAGCAGTTCTGATGGCTCCTGCCTGAGAGGTTTTTGTGTTGGAGAGGAATGAGCAGCTGAGCCTGTGCCAGTGCCATGCCCTATCCTGCTGCAGAGCACTCTTCCCAGTGCCCAGCTCGATGCAGCATGTGCATACCCTCTTGGTTTCATTTTGGGTCTGCTGGAATGAACACAGCCTGTGTGCTTGCCACGCAGCTGGAAATT
>NW_026623685.1:347767-352174 GCF_030028575.1 Malurus melanocephalus | reverse complement strand
TTTGCTGATGTGTGGATTTGGTTTTGGTCTGTAATGGGACATCAGCCCTGGTGGCAGTAAGGTACAAACAAAATTGTTGTTGAACACCTGTAAGGTGCAAGGGGCAGAGGCACCTGTAGGCTGCACGGGAGTATTGGTCAGGACTGCAGTTTGGGTTGCTCAAGGCACAGCCGTGTCTGTCAGGTTGTGTCTGTGTGGAGCAATTCCTTGGGCAGTGTAGTAGCACTCTGAACTGAAAAGCCTGAGGGAAGGAGGTTTGTGGGGACAGAAGCAGGAGCCTGGGTATAAGGCTCTGTAAAGCACACCTGGGAATTGCTCTTACCAGTTCTGAAGTYCTGTCTTACGTGGCAGGGAAGGAGTCTGCTCTCCTCTTGTTCTTGTCACCTTTAATCTTTTTTCTCTTGTGAGCTCACTTTGAAGATAAGGAGGAAGAAGTTGGTTCTGGGCCTTGGCATGCCAGGGATTGACAGGTWCTTTCTCACAGGAAAGACCTACAGCTGGGTTCAGCTTTGCATGAACGGGAGAGGTGAAGGCTGYTGATGCATCAGCCCAAATTTGTGATGAAATTCCAGTGTGTCCAAGGCTTCCCCTGTGCTCCTTCCCCAGGGTTATGTTTTATTGAACCCTSCTGGCTGCATCCTTGAGGGCATCTGGAGCTGTAGAACTGGGGAGCTCCTGAGCTGTGCTTGGGCACCTGTTGGAAGCGTTGGTTAAGGTGACCTGCACTGCCTGGGAGTGACAAGGATGAAGCTGGAAGAAAGTGGTGCAGAGTGCCAGSCTGCTGAGTCAGCATGACTGGCCTGGAGCAGCCGTGCTCTGGACCTGCCTGCTGCCTGCAGGGTTATTTTTAAAAATGTGCCTTCTATGTATTCTGACTCCTCCTAGTTTTTTAATTTCCTCCACTGTAAACAAAAAACCAGCATTGCCATAAAGTSTCCATGAGAGCAGGGGTGTGGAAGGGCATCAGTTCCTGCTCAGGGACAGAKTCTGCTGCTTGTTGAGTGTCTTCCAAGGAGGAGGGTGAGCGGGGACCAGGGTGTGCAGCACGGTGAGGTGTTGCTGCAGGACCCTGCCTCAGGAATGCCATGGCTTCTGATGTGTCCTGGGTGCTAACTTGACCTTCCTTCCCTTCCAGAACCCAGCTGACAAGGCTGTCGTGTTATGACGACCCCCAACAAAGGAAACAAGGCCTTGAAGGTAAGGTGGTGGGTGAGGAAAGGGGGCAGGGATGGGCACAGGCCTCCTCCTCAGATCTGACCCGTGTGTGCTGCCTTCCCTGCCAGGTGAAGAGGGAGCCAGGTGAGAATGGGACCAGCTTGACAGATGAGGAGCTGGTGACCATGTCTGTCCGAGAGCTGAACCAGCATCTGCGTGGGCTGTCCAAAGAGGAGATCATCCAGCTGAAGCAGCGTCGGCGCACGCTGAAGAACCGCGGCTACGCAGCCAGCTGCAGGGTCAAGCGCGTTACGCAGAAGGAGGAACTGGAGAAGCAGAAGGCAGAGCTGCAGCAAGAAGTGGAGAAGCTGGCCTCCGAGAACGCCAGCATGAAAATGGAACTGGATGCTCTCCGCTCCAAATACGAGGCTCTGCAGAACTTCGCCAGAACCGTGGCCCGGAGCCCTGTGACCCCTGCTCGGGGACCTCTCACTTCCAGCATGGGGCCCCTGGTCCCTGGCAAGGTTGCTACCACCAGTGTCATCACAATAGTGAAATCCAAGACGGACGCCCGCTCTTAGTGAAGGCAGCGTTGCCTGAGCTTGTCTGTGCAGGCAGTTAGGCACAAAACCAGCCTGGAATCCCCAAAGCACAAGCCCTTCCCACACGGGGCTGGGTTCCTTTGACTTGGCCCAGGACTGGCCCGCTGATGGCTGCAGTTTGTTTTGTTGTGTCCAGATTGGTATGAGCAGTGGTGAACATCCCTTGTCCTGTGCAGACAGAGCTTCCCACCCGGCAGTCTGTAGCCCTCGGGTGCCCCGGGGACAGACTGTGAAATTTTGGTTTTCTACCCAAAGAAAGTCTGTGCAGCGTGGCTGACGGAAGGGCAGAGGGGTGGCCTGTGCAAAACTTTCTTCCTGGGGGCTGGGAACCCTCGTTTGTGGTCACTTCCAAAGGCTTTATTTCATTWCTCTTCCAGGTGGTGCATTTCGGTGCCTGAACCTGCTGCTTTTGTCTCCTTTGGTACCTGTAGTTCCAGTTGGGGTGTTCTGTGTCATAGGTTTTTATTCCTTTCTAGCTGTGCCTCTGTGCCCTAAGGGTGGTTTTCCTCAGCCGTCCGTGGCGTTAGCTGTGTCAAGAGGCAGTGATGGGCAGGAGGTGACACTGCTGAGTCCTGTCCTGCTGCTCCTGAGCCCTGCAGAGCCCTGGCGAGGGAAGAAGGGAGCAGTGGGATGGTGTTGACTGCAGGCCGGTTTTGTGCCTAATGTGTTGCACTGAACAAGACCAAAATCACTAGTTGTTCCCGTGTTTGGAGGGTATCAAGTGTCTCTAGTGTGGTGGTTTACACAACCAGTTTATGTGGTTAAATAGCCCTTTATTTAAAGAGAGAAACATCATTTTAAGAGTTATTAAATTATCTAAGTTTAAAATTGGACAGAGGAGAGAGCATATTTATAGTCAGCTTTTTTACCTGAGAAGGCGAGAATATTTGACCATATGACTGGGGAAATATTCTCAGAGACTTTGCTAGTTAAAAGTTAATAAATAAATAATTTTAAAGTTTCTCATGAACCTCCCGCAAACTGTTTGTGGCTCTGAGGTTAGTTTTTATAAAGAGTTATCAGACTTTATTTATAAAACTTAGAAAAAGACAAAAAAGAGGCAAGTCCTGTTTGATATCTTTTTGCAATTGTACCAAAAGTGACTTATTCTTGACCGTGCTAGCTTCTGTTGTGTCCCCTTGTGCTGGGTGCTCCACTCCCCAAGCTCTTGTGCAGCACTGTGGTGTGCTGGTGCCTTTGCCGTGTGCTGTCCTTTTACACTGTCAYCGTTCTTCCTAAGCTTAACTGAGACATTTCATTGGAATCTCTTTGCATTCTCCATRAGGGTTCTTTGCACAGGCAAAGGTGCTGCTGGTTTTGAGGACAAGAATGGCTGGCTGGTGCAGCAAGGCAGCAATGCCTGCCCAGACGTGTGAGGTGGGAGCAGGAGCAGCCAACATCGGGTTAACTCGGTTATCTGGAGAGGAAAAATGCTGCACTTTCCTCCTGCAGCACAACTGTCAGAGARGTAACATGAGGGAGACTTGTCCAGGTTTAGGAGAAGACTGATGGGATTTATCTCTGGAGTTAGATCCTGTGTTGCACTCCTGGCTCACCTGAACAAGAGGGACGAGGATGCAACAMGAGGGGCAGCACAGGACTGGCTGTCCCTGCTCTTGGCCACTGAGCTGGGGCAGGACACKGCCCTTCCAGGGCAACTTCTGCTCAGGGTGCCAGGGAGTGCTCAGACACAGCTGGGACACGGTGAGCAGCTCTTTGTGGCCAGGCTCCATTTCACAAACGGGGAGATTCCCCTCTCCCCAGACATCTGAACTGATTCACTGAGTTTCAGAGAAGCAGGACATGAGAGGGAGGGTGAGTGATCTCCTGGCTGCTGAGGATCTGAGTGGAGGGGACAGGTTAGGATGGCACAAGTGAAGCCACAGTCTTGTGAGGAGGCATGGCCATCCTGGGTATATTTTGGGGATGTTTCTCATTGCTGAACTGATCCTGCTGTCCCCTGAGAAAAGCTGCAGTGTGGCAGGAGAGGAGCAGGTAGCTGATGGAGATTTCCTGCTGGAGGAGACCAGCTTTGCTCTGATTGATTGGGACTTTAGGGAGTTCTTGGGGATGCTTTTCCCTGTAAACTTCCCAAATGGAGGAGCAGGTTAGAACATTGCCTCCAGACATCCCCCTTCCAGCCCTGGRCTTGCCCTTCTCTGAAGTGAAATGTCTGAGTTGCCACTTGCAGCATTCCCCACTCAGGCCAGGCACGGTGCAGTCCTCAGCAGCCTCTGATCTCCAGCTGCTGCTGTGCTGGTTGGAAGAGGGGAGATTTTACAGAACGCAGAGGTGTCCTGTGTTCCTGTGGTGTCAGTCCCAAGCCTGTCCCTCCTGTCACAGCCTGAGATTGAATCAGCCCTGCAGAACCCAGGCGAGTGCTCATCTGGGCTGGGGGAGCGGCCGAGGTGCCTGGGCCTGGTTAGAGCTGAGTTCCAGAGCTGAGTTCCAGAGCTGAGCCTGGGCTGTGAGGAGAGCCCCAGGCAGCCATGGGCAGCCCTGCAGGCACCAAGAACCTGCTTTTGTTGTGCTCTGGGCCAGGGAGGGGCTGTTTGCCCGCCTGTGCTGAGTGAGGCAGGGCAGGGCTGCAGCAGCACTGACAGCTCAGAGATTCCTCATTGCTCCTGTCCTGTGCTCTCCCTGCTGGCTC
>NW_026623685.1:330108-347089 GCF_030028575.1 Malurus melanocephalus | reverse complement strand
AGGGAGCAGCAATGGCCCTGTGTGCTCAGTGAAGGAGCAGTAGGTGATCTGTGTGCTCAGTGAGGACAGGGAGCAGTAAGGACCTGTTTCCTCAGCAAGGACAGGCTCTGTACGGAGCAGCAGGTGATCTGTGTGCTCAGTGAGGACAGTTTTGCAGGGAGCAGCAGTGCCAGGCGGTGACTGAAAGGTGCCACTGAGGTAAACAGGCTCTGCAGGTGCCCGTGTGGGGTCAGTGGGGTCACGGCTCTCTCACAGGGTTGCTCCCCGGTGGTTTTGGTGTCGCTCAAGTGTAGGACTCGCAGGTATTTCCGCAGTGTCCATCCTGCCGGGGATCCTGTGTGCTGCCAGCTGCCTTCCTGTGCCCGTTCCCCCAGCCGTCACACCAACCTCTCTCTCGTATATAGTTTTCTGGAGTGTCACAATTCTTGTTCTTGAGGTGCTGGTCCGTTTGGTTTCCCGCTGTGAAGGGTGTGGTGTTTCCTTTCTCCTTTTCCTGGTGCCGTTCCGGGGGTTGGGAGCGTCCCCGGCACCCCGGGATTTGTGTATCTTGTGAATTGTGTACAGTCGTTCCCGGGCGGAGGCGAGGCTCGCCCAGAGGGCTCCGGGCTGGGCGCGGGCGGTATTTATTGCTAAGTTATTGCCGTTATTTATTCTGTACCGTGTCCGCCGCCTTTGTACGCCTGTGACAATAAACGCTTCAACACCGCCGCCTGCGCCTCCTTGGGGTCCGCCCGGCCGCAGGGGGCGCTGCCGCGCGGGCGCTGCCGGAAGCGGCGCCGCTCGGGGCGGAAGGCGGAAGCGGCGGAGCCGGAGCCGGTGGCGGCGGGGGCGCGGCGGTTCCGGGGCGATGGCGGCGGGCGGCAGTCTGAGCCGCTCCGAGCGCAAAGCGGCGGCGCGCGCCGAGATCCTGCAGCAGGAGGAGCAGCGGGACCGCCGGAGACAGGTACGGGACAACGCGGCCCCRCCCGTTCCGCCCCGCCGCCACGGGCCGCCGTGACCGCGCGTGTGCGCTGCTCAGGTGTCCCGCATCTGGAGGAAACCGCCGGCGGAGCGGAGCCCCGAGGAGTGCCAGGTGCTGAGCGAGAGCGAGGACATCGTCCGGGAGCTGGAGCGGCGCCGCAAGCGGCGGGAGCGGCTGCGCCGCCGGCAGGAGGAGGTGGGCGGCAGCTCCAGGGAGCCGTGGGGGCGATAACGGGGAGGCCGTGGGAGTGATAACGGGGAGCGGGGAGCGGGGAACGGGGAGCGGGGAACGGGGAGCGGGGAGCGGGGAGCGGAGCGGGCCCGGGCTGGCTGTGCCGAGCTCTGCAGCTGCGGCACGCCTCCGTGAACACCGCTGTACCCCGGTACTGCCATCCGGGGCTGCCCTGCGCTGTCTCTGAGCTGTCTCCCRAGAGGGCGGATCAACAGCTCCTGCTCTCCGGGAAGCTTTTCCCATGACATTGACGTGAACAACGCCCGTGTCCTTTTCATTTGGAAACCACTGTTGATAATGTTTGTGTTGCTTTTCCTGGTTGACCCAAGCCCATTTTCAGACTTTCAGGGAGGTCCCTGCTGTTTGTGTGAACCTGCTCAGATGTGTTTTTCAGGTGTGTGATGAACCAGAGGAGTTGAAGAGAAARGCAGCTGAGCTGGCAGCAGCTGTGCGGAGTGCCAGGCACCTCGTCATCTACACGGGCGCTGGGATCAGCACGGTGCGTGTGGGGAGCAGGCACAGCCCCTTCAGGGACGCTGCTGTCTGCACTGTCCCGTGGTGACTGAGTGRCCACAGGACATGTGTGACAAGCCCAGGATGCTGCGTGAATCCTGTGGCCAGCAGAGTTTGCAGGCTGCATCCTGGGTCACTCCTGTGTGTTATTGGAAATGCAGGGACAGCTGGGGATTATTGGGACTTACAAAGAAGCATTTGGAATTGTTTTGTTGCAATGGCCTGGGACAAAACTGCACTCTGGTTCTGCCTCTTCTGACATACATCACCTTTGTGTGAGCACTGTCACTGCAGTCTCTGCTGACACAGAGCGTGGCTGAGGGCAGGGGCTGAGTGCTCGTGTCACCTGCATGTTTGCTAAAGCTGCTGAGGATGGGGCACCAGAAACCACAGACCAGGGAAAATAACAAAAGAATCAAGAATGGAGTTCTGTGGAGGGAAATGGGAAGTACCAAGGGTGAAAAAGAGTTCTTAAAGGATTTTATAATGGTGAAATTGGAGAAAACTAACACTGGACATGAAAATGAGAGCTGTAAGGTAGGAGAGAGAGAGAGAGAGAGAGAGAGGATATAGGTAGGTTTCCCTGTGTTTAGGGAACAACTGTGCTGGGAAACTCAGAGTGAATGTAAAAGCAGCCATGGGTGGAGGTGTCTGTGGTTGTCCTGGGTGGGTTGTGTTTGTACAAGAGCTGTGACACCCCCACATCAGTCCTGGTTTTCTCTCCTGCTCACAGGCAGCTTCGATCCCAGACTACAGAGGCCCCAACGGCATTTGGACACTGCTGCAGAAGGGCAGGAGCATCAGGTGAGGAGCCAAATTTTAAGCTGTGAGACAGAAAGCTGATACTGGAAGGGGTTAATGGCAATTCCAACTTTGTTTCTCCCCCCTTGTTTCTTGTCAGGGCTGCAGACCTGAGTGAGGCAGAGCCYACGCTCACTCATATGAGCATTGCCTGCCTGCACAAGCACAACCTGGTAAGATATTTTTTCCTTACCTCACTCATGTTCCTCTACCTTAGAATGATAAATGCAGCAGGAAAGAGAAAGCTTTTCAGGAGATTGAGTTGACTGTGTGTTTGGCTCAAATGGACATATATCCATGTAGGAAAATGTGTCCAGGCCTTCCCTAGTGAGCTGCAGGCTGCAGCTCTGGCAGYTTCTCCCCTGGTGCCTTTTCTTTAACAAGCTGTGTTTGTATCTGGTGAGGCTGATCTGGGAACTGGTCACGCTCAAATCAGCCAGCCCTAGAAAAGCTCTGTTTAGCAGGAGGAGGCTTTCCATTTCCCTTTCACAAAGGTCTGTTCACCACGCCGTTCCCTGTGGCTCCTGCTCYTATGTCCAGGTTGTTGGTGTGATTTGGGACAGGGCAGGGCCTGTTTGGAGCAGCCCCTGTGGGGTGTGTGTGAACTCTGTGTTTTGTTCCCTTGAAGGTGCAGCATGTGGTGTCTCAGAACTGTGATGGGCTCCACCTGCGGAGCGGCTTACCCCGAGCTGCAATCTCTGAGCTTCATGGCAACATGTACATTGAGGTAAATGTCCAGAGTACAGAAAGGTCACCCTTAAGTGGCCTTACAAAAGGAGAGTGGGAACTGTTGATCTGCCACTAGCTCAGGAGGAAGCAGCACAATGGGTTGGCCTCTGWGCAGTTCCTGTCTTCAGGCTGTCAGGCTTGGAGTGAGCTACTTAGCAAGTACCAAACCCAGCTCTTTAGCACTTGCTCTGCACTTGTTGGAGTCTTTTTCTTCTGACTTCTCTTCCTCAGCCCTTCTCTGAAATCCCTCCCAGCAGTAGCCAAGGGTTGCCTGTGGCTCCACTTGCTGATTTTCAAAAAAACTTGAGGTTTTCAAAGTTAGCATCTGATTTCTGATGCTTCCTTTTACAACTTCCATGTTGTSCCCAAAAATGCTTTTCTTCCAAGAGAAGTGGCTCGCTGCTGGTCTCTCACGGGTGGGATGCTGCTGATGTGACAGTTTGTGCTTTTGTCCTGCACCAGGTCTGCACTTCCTGCACACCCAACAGAGAGTATGTGCGAGTGTTTGATGTGACGGAGCGCACAGCCCTGCACAGGCATCACACGGGCAGGATGTGCCACAAGTGTGGGGCACAGTTGAGAGATACAATCGTCCACTTTGGGGAGAAGGGGACATTGAGACAGCCCCTGAACTGGGAAGCAGCAACAGAAGCTGCAAGCAAAGCAGATGTGATTCTTTGTCTGGGTTCCAGCTTAAAGGTAACTTTAGAGACTCGGTGAAGATTGTTAGCAGCATTCCCTCTTGGTGATACACCTTGGTGCTGAGCAGTCTCCTCCCAAACAGACAACTGTAAACTCTGGTGTCAGGATTCGCCCAACATCTGTGATAGTCTCTCTTCCTCCCTCTTTCCCCTCCTGGTAATACATTCCTTTTCCTCTCGCTGATACGGTTCACAGTTGCACGTGCCTGTGGCTGTGCTGAAAGTCTGTGCTTTGTGGCAGGTTTTGAAAAAATACCCACGGCTCTGGTGCATGAGCAAGCCCCCCCCGCGCCGGCCCAAGCTGTATATCGTAAACCTGCAGGTGAGAGCGAGCCCTTGGCCCCGGCTTTGCCAGGTGGGAGCCGAGGGGCCGCAGATCCGTGGGACCGAGTCCCTGTCCGGCCCCGGGCAGGAGCCCCGGTGCCGCCTGCAGCCGSCTCTGCTGTCGCTCGCAGTGGACCCCGAAGGACGACCTGGCGGCCCTGAAGCTGCACGGGCGCTGCGATGATGTGATGCGGCTGCTGATGGCGGAGCTGGGGCTGGAAATCCCGCGCTACGAGCGGTGAGCGCTTGGGCGCTGTGCGGCGGGAGGGGAGCCCCGGGCCGGGGCTGCTGCAGCCACCGCCGCCTCTGTCCCTCCGCAGGGCGCGGGACCCCATCTTCGCGCTGGCAGAGCCGCTGCGCCCCGGCGAGGAGGGCACGCACTCGCGGAAACCGGTGGAGCCGCCGCGGGAGCAGCCCCGGGAGGAGCCCCGGCCCCGGGAGGAGCCCCGGGAGCGGGAGGAGGAGCGAGAGGAGCCCCGGGAGGAGCCCCGGCAGCGGGAGGAGGCGGCGGCCGGGCGCTCGGGGGGGTGGTTCGGCCGCGGCTGCGCTAAGGGCTGCCGGCGCAGGAAGAGCCGCTGAGCGCGGGGCGGGGCGGGCCGGGCCGGTGACAGCGCGGCCATGCTGCGCAACGGGGCGGCGGGAGGCGGCGGGGCTGCGGCGGGCGGCGGCCACCGGCCCGTGCGCGTCTGGTGCGACGGATGGTGAGTGCGGCGGGCGCGGGGCCGGGACGCGGCGCGGCCGCGGAAATAAAGCGTGTCGGCTGCGCTGTGCCTCCGCCTCCTCTGTCACCGCGGCGGGACGGGCCCGGGCCCTGCGCGGAGCTGCCCGGAGCGCCGGGCGAGCACCGTGAACGGGGCTGCTCCGCCAGCCCGCGGGGCTCGGTGGGGCCGGGGTGTCCCCGGTACAGGCGGCACCTGCCGGGCGGGTCAGGGCCGGTCCGATCCCGCAGCACCGGGACCGGGCTGTCCCCGGTACAGGCGGCACCTGCGGGCGGGTCAGGGCCGGTCCGACCCCGCAGCACCGGGACCGGGCTGTCCCCGGTACAGGCGGCACCTGCGGGCGGGTCAGGGCCGGTCCGACCCCGCAGCACCGGGACCGGGCTGTCCCCGGTACAGGCGGCACCTGCGGGCGGGTCAGGGCCGGTCCGATCCCGCAGCACCGGGACCGGGCTCTGCAGAGAACCGAACGCTGCTGCGGGCCCGGTGACCGGGCTGGACCGGCACCTTCAGCCCGAGGCTGCGGCACACTGCCCGCCGCTTCCAGGAAAGTGTCCCGGGCTGAGGCGGGTTTCTCTTTGCAGCTATGACATGGTGCACTATGGCCACTCGAACCAGCTGCGCCAGGCGCGGGCCATGGGCGATTACCTGATCGTTGGGGTCCACACGGATGGTAAGAGCTGTTCCACGTTTCATCTCGTGTAGCCCCTCCAATTGCTCAGCACCGGTAGCCCCAGGAGAACTGACAGCTCCTGCTAGGCTCAGGTTTCTCCCTGCATCTACTCCAGCAGCAGTAGCCTCCAAAAGAAAAATATCCCTTGTGCGGAAGTGGAGTTACTTACCCCTGTCACACTTTTGGACTGAGGATTAGGCAGGTCAGATCTTGCAGGCTCTGAGGGTTGATCTACATTCTGTGCTATAAAAACAGTTGAAACAGCTGAAAATCAGTCTGGTTTTGCTGGTAGGAGCTGAAGAATTTACGTTCCAAAGCAAGTGACCATGTAGAGAAAAGTCATTTCAAGCCCATTTGGAAGTTAAGTACCAGAAGCAAGGTGAAGATGTATTTTAAATGTGTTTATGAATGCAGAATTTGTAGTATGAACCAAGGATAGTATAAAGTTATTGTTTAAGAGGGAAATTTCCCCTGGGGTGATACCAGGAAGCCCAGCTCATCCTCTCAGGAAGAATATCTGGGTSCTGGGAAGCACTGGGACCTTTTGTCTTTTAAGTTCCAAGGCCCTTCTTACATGCTTAAGGAATGAAGGTAAATCAAAATATTTTCTGATCTGTCTGGGACTTTCTTTGCCACCATGGCCTGATCCCAAGCTGAGGATAAGCCTGCAGTGTTCACCTGCTCGTGAAATAAGTGAGGCAGCTGTGGCTGAGATCATTGTAGCTGCAGGACGTGCTTCTGACTGGATTTTTGTTTCTCCCTCAGAGGAAATTGCCAAGCACAAGGGCCCTCCTGTCTTTACACAGGAGGAGAGGTACAAAATGGTGCAAGCCATCAAGTGGGTGGATGAGATTGCTCCTGGAGCTCCTTATGTCACCACGCTGGAAACGCTGGACAAATACAGCTGTGACTTCTGCGTGCACGGGGGTGAGTGGTGTTTGTGTATCCTGTGGTGTTTGAGCCAGGGCTGTGCTAACGTGGGCTCTCCACGTGTCCTGCTGCAAATGGAGCAGTGTCCCAGCTGCTGTGGGTGTCAGAAATGCCTGGTGTGTGCAGAGCTCTGCCTTCTCAACACCTGCACTGGGGTGTCAGGGATGCTCTGTTACAGATGTGCCTTCTCAACACCTGCACTGGGGTGTTCTCTGTACAGATGTGCCTTCTCAACACCTGCACTGGGGTGTTCTGTTACAGATGTGCCTTCTCAACACCTGCACTGGGATGCTCTGTTACAGATGTGCTTTCCAATGCCAGGGCTGCTCTTGGTCTGGTGGTCTGGAGAGGCGTGTCAGTGGGCTCAGAATCTTGAGAGTGGCTTGGGCTGCTGGTTTTAATTTACAAAGGTGAAATGTGTTGTTTGAAATTATGCTGAGGTTGCCCTTAGSATCAGCAGAAATTTGTGCAAAGGGAAAAGCCATTTACAAAACTTAAGTATGAAAAATGCTATTGAAAAGCTAAGCATGCAGAAATACCATCGTGTTTATATCTCCTTATCCTAGGACGAGGTTAGATCTGAAAATCTTCTCTCCTTATCCAGCTGATAAGCTGTTCAGTGGCTCAGCTGACCGTGTGGCCAGAGCCCTAGTTCTTACTGTGAGCACTGTTTGGTGTGCAGTTGCTGGAGAGAACCCACGTTCTGAGGAAACATTCTTGTGTGGGACTCTGTCCCTTCCTGGGCTGCTGCCGGTGCTCATTAAACCTCACCCCTTCCTCCCCACCCCTCGGGAGGAATTTTGTTAGTTTGACCAGGAGTAGTCTTTGCACTCATTTCGTGTATCTCTCATCTGATCCCAGCTGCCTTGGAGCTATTGATAAGCACTAAATGTAGATAAATCCTTAATCTTTAGAAGATAATTTTTTTTTTTTTGCGTTGATGGTGTAGTTATCAAATTCGCAGTTAACTTCATTGCCTGCCCTGAACGTGTTTGCCATAAATGACACTTTATGGGCCTTGGTGAGGGGTTGTGACAGTTCARGAGTTCCTGTGGCCTCTGCTCCTCCTCCTGCCCGCGTTCATTGCCTCTCCACACTTTCTGTGCTTCTCCTGAGCAATGTCCCTGCAGTTTGGCCAGGTTGTGTTTGTGCAAAAGCTGAGTTTGGAAATAGCTGAGCTTACCTGGGAAGGTGACAGCAGCCCTGCTGGCATGCTGAGCTGTGTTGCACTGTGTGCTCTCCTGTCCTGTGCTCTGAGGGATGGGTGGGGGTTTAGGAGAACTGAGCAGGGCTGAGCCCCTGACTGTGGGGGCACCTCCTGGCCTGCCCTCTTACTGCTTTGGCAAAGGGAAACCAGCTCAGCTTTTGCTCATGAAGGCTTTGTACCATCATGAAAAGTAGGTGGAGATGTTTSTGCARAAGGAGTTGGAAGCCGTGTGCCAGAGGAGAACTGGAATTGCCTCTGTGGAAGGATTGCTGGATGTCACTGGGGAAGTACCATCACTTTGATTTGAGTTGTATGAACTATTTCATTGACTGAAAACTTGTAACATGAACCAATGGCTAAAACCAGTCCTAGGTGCTTTTTAACATGGAGAGGAATAGTGCTTGTTTATTGTCAGACAATAATCAGCTATTCCTGCTGCTGCAGAGCACCCAGCAGTGGGCCAGAGTTGGGTACAGTTCTGAGGCTTTTCTGTCTTTGCAGATGACATCACCTTGACTATCGATGGCAAGGACACCTATGAGGAAGTGAAGACAGCAGGGCGATACAGGTAACCTGCTGCTCCTCWCCTGTTTCTCTTGTTTTGGGCAGAGTTTCTGGGAAGTTGTGCCCTAAAGGGAAGTCAGGTGAAACACACCTAGCTTCAGGTCACACCTGAATTTGACTGTATGTGTCAGAGTTTCATTTGCTCCCGTATTTTGGCTTCAGGGAAATGGGGCACAGTCCTGCCCAGTGGGGCTGTCTGGCTCTGGCAGATGCTGATTTTAGTTGTAAAGCCTCACTGGGAGTTGCTGTGTTTGAAGCCTGGCTGAGGGATTGTTCTTCACCAGCAGTTGCTGTGGTGTGAGGACAATGCAGAGGTTCAGCAATGAATGCTGTACTTGAGAAGGAAGGATTCCTTGGGATGGTCCCTGTTTGGATTTGTCAGGTGTCACAGCCCTTCCTGCAGCAGTGGGGGCAAGGCAGAGGCGTTTGCTGCTGTGTCTCCTTCACCCTTTGCTTGTCTCCTGCAGGGAATGCAAACGCACTCAGGGGGTGTCCACCACTGACCTTGTTGGCCGCATGCTGCTGATGACAAAGGCTCACCACAGCAACATCGTGAGTCAGGGGCTCTGGGGGGAGGCTGCAGGGCACGGGAGCTCTGCTGTTCTGCTGCCCTGGGCAGAGGGGCACTGAGGAGTGGAGCTGCTGGGTACATGGAGAGTGGCAGTGGCAGCAAAACAAYCTGCTTGTGTTTGCTTCAGCGTGTCCAGGGCCCAGCCTGGTGGGACCAGACTGTGATGATTTATGATCAGTGCAGCCTGGGGAGCAGTGGGGAGCTGCAGCAGGCCCATTGCTGCTCCCAGGGTGAACCACACAGTGCAGGCACGTTGATCTGTCAGCCAGGGGCTGCCAGACTTGGAAACTCCTCTCCCTTCCCACTGAGCTTCTGCCTTCTGCTGTCTCTAGTCTGATCAGACCTTTCTTGAGTCTCCTCAGATCACTTTCTGGTTGGGAGCTAACCTAACCAGGGAAAAGTAAAATAAATGGGTTTATATCACATAATGAATTGAACTTACTGAAGAATGAAGGAGTCTGTAAATAGAATTACTTGGATAACTGCAGGGACAAGTGAGCCACTGGCAAATTCAGGGACAGAGGGAGATGTTTGAATGTGCTGGGCTGTTGAATTGGCTTAGCTGTRGCWCCTGAGTTCACTCTGCCCACTGCTGCAGGCCTGGCTCTGTGAGGATCCTGGCAGGAGAAGGGATTCTGTGGTGTCAGGGGCTCCTGGGCTGAGGGAGGATGGAGCTGTGCAGCTCTCGGGGCTGCAGTTGGGCAAGAACCACCCTGGCTGTGGTGCCAGGCCGGGATCAGATAAGGACAYGTTTCCTCTGACTCACGCTGGGCCAGGACTCTGGCTTAGCCATTAACCAGTTTGGCTGCATTCAGTGCCTGGATCCATGGTGTGTTTGAGCCCAGCCTGCCCAGCACTTCCCACACACGAGCAGATCTTGGTTGGATGAGCTGTGCAAGTGCTTAAACATTTTGACTCTTTATCTCCCTTCAGGATGAGGACCTAGACTATCGGAAACACACTGACAACTTTGGGAAGGTAATGTGAGTTCTGGTTCTGGACGTCTGGTTGTTGTCCTGCCTAGCAAGGATTCCCAGTGTGCTTTCTGGCCTGCTGCAGGCTGGTTTGTCCCTGCACATGTGGCAGTGATGTCTCAGTGAATGTCTGCTGTCCTGTCTGGCAGTGCCTGCAGTGGCTGTGAGGGGCAGCTGTGGCACAGGGCAGGGCAGAGCTGTCCTTCAGTGGCACCAGGGGCTGCTGTCCCCACACAGACTGTGCTGCCTTCCTTCCTTCCTTGCTTGCCAGTTCCTTTGTGCCACTTCCCTTGGCACCCAGTGCCCAGGGACAGCCCAGGGACAGCCTCCACGGACGCTCCTCCCAGTGCTGGTGTTGTTTTGGAGGTGTGCATTAGGTTTGGGATGGTTGACACAACAGGAACGTGGCCCCACTGTGCTCAGAGCTCGAGGGCAGTGCAGCTCTCTCTGCTTCTCACAGCCACCAGCCCTGGTTTTATCCTGAGCTGGGTTCTCCCTGGTTAATGAGTGCACCAGCAGCCCGAGGAAGTGTTTTGCACTCACAGGGGTTTGTTGGCCTGTCCGAATTGTCCTTAGTTCCCAGTGTTCGGGTCTCTTGAGCGGGTGCTGTGTGGCACATGGCTCCAGCCTGGCTGTTTCTGGGGTGTGCATGCAGGGGGATGGATCAGGGCACCCTGCATGACCCCAACAGCTGAGCTGGCTTTGTGCTGCCCTGGCCTTGGCTGCAGTGGCTGTGTCCTCCAATGCCCTGGAGCAGCTCTGGGGGACAGCAGGTGACTCAGGGGCTCTTTGGGATGGAGCTCTGTGCTCAGAGCTGAGGGACAGAGGTGCCCTGAGCCTTGGCAGAGCATTCCTTGGTTGTGTGTTGTCTCCCGAGCACATCTTGCTTCTCATGGAAACCCAAACCTGCCCTGTTGCCTTCCTTCTTCCTGAGCTTTCCTCTCGTCATCTCCTGACCTGGCTGCTGAGGGGATGATTCAGACAGAGCAGAAAGGGCTTTTGTGAAATTGCTCCAATGTTTGGTGCAGGAATGTAGAAAGTCCAAGCTGCTGGCAGTTGTTAGAGTTGCCAGCAGATGCAGATGAGTGCATTGTCCAGCCCTGTGCTCTGTGCTGTCCAAAGCCCAGCAGAGCCTGACAAGGAGCTGTGTGTGCTGTTTGTCTCCACAGGGGCCCAAAGGTCACAGTCCCTGGACTGGGGTCTCRCAGTTCCTCCAGACATCCCAGAAGATCATCCAGTTTGCATCAGGGAAGGAGCCTCAGCCAGGGGACACCATCATCTATGTGGCAGGAGCCTTCGACCTGTTCCGTATCCTTGACTCTCTGCTTGAAGCTTCATCTTTGTTTATGGTCTCAGGTTGGGAGGCCCCAGTGCATATTTGCCTCGGGGKTTTTTTTKKTYTKTTTTTTTTCTGTAGCTGCACATGAGAGAGGACTCAGGAGTGAGTTCTTCCTGGCAGTTTCTWAGTCACAAGCTACAGCTCCTCTGTGGAGAGATCTGTGGCTGTTTGRTTTCAGGAAGACAGTTGGATACTTTCACACTCTAATGATTGTGGTGAAGAYTGGCACTCACAGACCAAGGGATGCACAGAGCATCTGGAGCTCCATCCCAGGGCAGCCTTTGAGGCTTTGTGCCAGAGCACCTGCAACAGGTACAACTTCTGGAAAGAGGCAAAGCTGAGTACCTGTAAGGTGGAGCTGAAAACCAGCTGGAGCCTGACAACAGAGGCAGCAACTGTTCTTAGGACAMAGGCAATTAGGAGCACAAGAATAAAATCCTAGCGATTCCTGCTGTTGGTTTTCAGTGACTGTTTCTGTCTTCCTTTCTCTGTTTTCCATGTGAGCTTCAATTCCTTAAAGAGATGTGCAGATGTTGGGCATGTGGATTTCCTGGAGAAGGTTCACCAGCTGGCAGAGAAGCCCTATATCATTGCTGGGCTGCATTTTGACCAGGTCTGTCCAAAGGCAGAGCAGCTGGGCTCTGTTCTCTGAACCAGGCAGGCTGTGCTCTGCAGACAGGACAGGGATGGATTGGCCAACACAGGAATTTCATTTTGGGAGAGAACAAGAGGGAAAGGAGTTGCTGTGTCTCTCTTGTAAGTGTTGTGGTGCTTTGCTGTAGGAGGTGAATCGCTACAAAGGGAAGAACTATCCCATCATGAACATCCACGAGCGAACTCTCAGTGTCCTGGCGTGCAGGGTGAGTGCAGGTCTCTGCTCTTCCAGAGATTGCCTGGAGCCCACTGCTCTTCACTTGTGCTCATCTTGCAAGAGTTCCTTGCTGTGCACTGAGGCTGCCTGAGGTGCTGCAGAGCTCCTGGGATGGTCTCCTGTGCCATCCTGGCTGCTCCAGGCTGGGGACCCTCTGGCTGTGACAGGGATGGGGCTGGAGGCCGTGTAGGGCTCTGTGCAGACAGACATGTGCCAGTAGAAAACTGCTCCCAGCAGTGGGGGTGAAAATCCCTGGGGCAACAATGTGGGGAGTCCCAGAAATGGGAGCCCAGAGCAATTAACTCTTGGATTTGCTCTACAGGTACAGAAAAGATGGTCAGTGGGGAATCAAAAAGCTGCTGTGTGACGAGCATTGCTGCTGAGCCCACTTCCCTGTTTCCTTATTTGAACTTGTGACTATAGCCAGAAGTCTGCTCAAGTCTCTGTAGGAAGCAGCTGGCTTCTGGCCTGGGATTTTGGGATTTTGGGTTTTTGTTTGATGGGTTTTTTTCAAATCTGGACTCCACTTGGTTCCTTTTTTAGTACGTCTCAGAGGTGGTGATTGGAGCTCCCTACGCTGTCACTGCTGATCTGTTGGATCATTTCAGGGTGAGTCCTTGCATACAGATGGACATGAAGATGCTCGTGTGGGGAATGAAAGTGGTGCAGCACAGCCCAGGGGTGCAGGAGGGAGTGTCCTCAGTGGGTCTCAGGGAGCTCCACAGTCACTGTCAGGCTTTGCTGCTCTGCAGCCTGTGCTCTGTGGCACAAGTGGCAGGAAATGTCCTTGTCACCTTCTGGATCGTGTCAGTGACTCGTGTGTCCTTCTGCAGGTAACCCTTGTTTGTCACGGGATGACTGAGGTGGTGCCAGACAAGGACGGTTCTGATCCCTACGAGGTAAAGCTGCAGCCTGGCAATGGTTGTGTTTCCCAGTTGAGGTGTATTAGAGGATGGTACCTGAGCAGGGCCTTGGCACATGGTGCAGCTTCTCACCCTYCCCTGAGGGTATCTGTGTGGAGCAGAGTCAGTAAATCATTCCCAACAGCTCCGCTCTCCCAGGCATTGTTTTGCTCTGCCTGTTTTGATGCCTTAATAGCAGGGTGGGAAGTTCTGTGTGCTTTGCTCTCTGCCAGTCCTGGGCAGCTCCCATGAGCGTGGAGCTTTGCTCTCTGCCTKTCTGGGCACCACAGGAGCTGCACACCCAGGACCCACGTGTTCCACAGAGCAGTGCTGTCTCTTTGCAGGAACCAAAGCAGCGTGGCATTTTCCAGCTGGTGGACAGTGGCAGTAATCTCACCACAGATCTAATTGTGCAAAGAATCATCAAGAACAGGTTGGATTTCTTTGTCTTCCAATTGTGTCACAGACTGTTCCATCCAGAGTGTCTGGGGATGGATTAATGGGGTCAGATAAGGGGAGAAGGGGTTGTCAAAGGCAGAGTCAGAAAACTTTTCCTTCCTCTTTGATGGCTTGGGCAGGCTGTAAATGTGGTTGTACCAATCTACAGGGAAAGGAGCAGCTGATCTCTGCTGTGTCAGAAGGTGCTGTGCAGCACATTTACTGATTTTTCTCCTTTATTAATGATGCATTTCCTTGCTGTATCCTGGGGGAAAGAGCGATTTGCTTCTTTCAGAGCTTTGGTCTTTTTGGCCTGAGTCCTTCACCTTCAGCACCTTGGCTTACATCAGTGGTAAATTTGATTTTGGTGTTACACTACACAGTCTGTCCCAGGACAGCCCAAAATGGAACAGCTGCTTCTTCCACAGAGGGAGAAGGAAATAGTGTGGGATCAGTGTAGGAATCCAGGACTGCAGAGTGATGACAACAGCCACGGGAAGTTCTGGGAGAAGCTCTGGAAGAGTCTGGGGATCCTGGGGCTGTCTGAAGGGCTCTCAGAACAGAGAGGAGAAAGCAGACAGTGCTCTCCTGCTCCAGCTGCTTTTGCCTACAGGAGGGATGGATGGATGAGAATCTGATGGCCCTGTGTGGTTTTTGCAGGCTGGAGTTTGAAGCTCGCAACCAGAAGAAAGAAGCCAAGGAGCTGGCTGTGCTGGAGGCCATGAGGAGGCTGGAGGAGGAGAAGCATTAGGCTGCAGWGTGGGTGTGTGAGCTGCAGCCCCGGGACAGTGACAGCTCCTGAGGAACGGAGCCTGCAGGGAGCAGCACTGCTGGCACACACAGGATCTGCTGTCCTGCCCTCGCTCTCCGAGCTCCTCCTGCACTGATTGTGCAGACATAACGAGTTGGGATCCTGCTGCCTAGTTTTACTTCCGTTAATCAGYCCCTGTCCCCTTTCCCAGGAGATTTGACAAAATGGTTTTAATTATAACTAATGTTTTAACATGTTGATGTGCTTTTACATTCTGCCATTTCTGGCTCTTAGAGGGAAGGGGAGCGGCTGCTTTGCCCTGAGCGGGGTCTGATTTCCAGAGCAGCCCCTTGGGCACTGCTGTGAGTGCCTGGACAGACAGCAAGAGCAGCCTGGGGTGAAACACAGCCCCTGCAGCTCCTCCTGCTTTCCTTAGGAGCAGGGGCTGGCTGCCCGAGGTGCTGCTGGGGTTCACTGCGTGCCTCTCCTCAGYTCCAGCCCCTGCACAGACTCGGAGCTGCTCTGGGCTGAGCTGGATGAAGGCAAATCGTTCACTGCTCTGGTGACAGGAGATGCAGGGGTAGCTGCTGCAGGGGCTGGGGCCTCTGGAGTGAGGCATTTCTCCACAGGAGGCAGGTGCTGATGCCTTGAGTGGATCATGCTGAGCCCACCCTGTGCCCCCAGGCTCACCTGAGGCTGGACCTGGCAAGATGAAGCTTTCTTGTGTTTTCTGCTGGCTGACACGCAGCATGCCTGCCTCTGTGGGGCCAGGGCTGGGAGGAGGGTGCTCTGAGCCCCCTTTGCCTCTTACATTCCTGGATCCTGTGCTGGATGTCCTGAGAGCTCCCTGCACTGTGCTGGATGGTCCTTCCAGGCTGGCTCTGGTGTCCTCTCCTGTAAACTTTTGTTGCTGATCATTAATAAAATGTTGAAGAGTTGTGCATTGGTGTGCCCTGGTAGCAGAAAGATGCTGAGGGGGTGTGTGACACTGCCACWGTCACTCCTCACCCAGAGCAGCCGKGACCTGGAGCTGTCGGGCCCTTCCTGAGCTCTGCCCTCTGTGAGTGTGGGACCCCCTCCCACGGGCACTGCAGATTGTCCTGGAGACACCTCCCCCCTGCCCTGAGCACAGCTCTGAGCACACTGCCGACTCACCTCACACACAGGCATGTACTGCTGTTAATAAAAATGACAGAAGCATTTTATTGCTGCTCGGGCCAAGCAGGTGGAGAGAGGAGGGCTTGGGATGCTCCCCATCCAAGGACAGACACGACACAGCTCTCACAATCGTGTTTATTGTCACTCCAGGGCCAGCAGCTGCAGCTCAGGATCCAACAACACGGTCACATCCACCTCACCCCGAGTGCCACGGGCTCCTGGCAGTTCCTGGCAGTTCTGGCAGTTCCTGGCAGCTCCTGGCAGTTCTGTGCCTCAGTGGCCACATCCAGCACATGCAGGACCTGTCCGAGACACTGTCACAAGGAGCAGGGGCGGTGCCAGCGGCTCTGGCTGGCACAGAGGGGATGCCCCCGGCTTGCCCGATGCCTGCTGGGGCACCCTGCTCCTCTGCTCGCTGCGGAGCGCCGCGGGGTGAGGGGCCAGTACCTGCGGTGGGACACAAACCGTGCCCGGTGTCCCGGGAGGAGAAGCCCAAGACCTCGGGGCAGCCGCAGGACTCACCCGGAGGGATGGGCTGAGCTGGGCGGCGGCACGGCGAGATCGGGCCCGTGTGGAGGAGCGGGGGAGGCCGGGGAACGGCGGGGCCAGGGCTCGAGGGACGGGCAGGAGAGCAGCGCCAGCCCCGCTCAGCACGCCGGACCGGGCCCGGTACAGCCGGGGAGCGCTCCCGCCTCGCCCGGGGCCGGTACAGCCGGGGAGCGCTCCCGCCTCGCCCGGGGCCGGTACAGCCGGGGAGCGCTCCCGCCTCGCCCGGGCCCGGTACAGCCGGGGAGCGCTCCCGCCTCGCCCGGGCCGGTACAGCCGGGGAGCGCTCCCGCCGGACCGGGCCCGGTACAGCCGGGGAGCGCTCCCGCCGGACCGGGGCCGGTACAGCCGGGGAGCGCTCCCGCCTCACCCGTCCCCGGCCCCGCCGCTCCCGGGTCAATTCCGCCCTCCCGCCCCGGCACCGAGCGCGGGACACACAACACACACACGGACAGGACACGCGAGCGGCTCCGCGCGTTTATTGAGGCAGGCGGGGCGGCGGGGCCGGTGCGGGCCGGGCCTGTCCCCGTGTCCCCTGTCCCCGTGTCCCCGGGCCCGGTGTCACTCCCGGAACTTCCACTCCTGGCGGCACATGGGACAGTGCTGCTGCACCTGCTGCGAGTTCAGCCACTTGAGGATGCAGTGCATGTGGAAGCAGTGCGAGCACTGGCCCCACACCAGCGGGCAGTCGTCGCCGGGAACCTTACCTGCGGCACGGACACAGCGTCAGCCCCGGCCGGTGCGCAGTGCCCGCCGCCGGTGCCGGTAGCGCACTCACAGTCGGGGCAGCAGCCGTTGAAGGCCATCCGGCAGATGCCGCAGTTGTCGTCGTTGGCCACCCAGAGCCAGGAGGCGACTCCGTGCCAGCTCCGCACGCGCACCCGCATCCCCCGGTACCGGCCCCGCCGGAAGCGCCCCTCACGGCCCCGCGCCTCCGCCCCGCCCCTTCCGCTTCCGGCGCGGGCGCAGCGCGGCCGGAAGTGCGGGTGGGAGCGGTGCCGCCATCATGGCCGACAAGATGGACATGTCCCTGGACGACATCATCAAGCTGAACCGGAGCCAGCGCGGGGCCGGCCGGGGC
>NW_026623685.1:325595-329873 GCF_030028575.1 Malurus melanocephalus | reverse complement strand
CTGGAGCGGCGGGGCCCGTGCGGGGCGCGGGCGCGGGCGGTCCTTTGTCCCGGCTCCGGGCCCTGGCGGCGGTCACCGAGCTCCGCTCTCGTTGCAGCCCAAGCAGCTCCCCGAGAAGTGGCAGCACGACCTGTTCGACAGCGGCTTCGGCGCGGGGGCCGGCGTGGAGACCGGGGGAAAGCTGCTCGTCTCCAACTTGGACTTCGGCGTTTCGGATGCGGACATCCAGGTGGGTTCGGTGGCGCCGGGGAGGAGCGGCCTCGTTCATTGTGCCCCGCTCCCGCCTGCTCCGGGCACCAGAACCCCCGCTGGAGCCCCGGGAGGGCTTTCTGCTGCGTGTGCCTGCTKTGCCGCGGTCATGGTGGTCTCGAGGGCGCTGGAAAATCCGGTAGAGGTGCTTTTGTAAGTGTCTGCTGCGCTGCACGGAGCTTAGGGAGCGATGCTGCAACTCTGCTGGATCAAGCTGTGCTGGAGAATTCACTGTGAGCTCCTGCTCTGTGCAGCTGTCAAATAACCGAGTTATTTTGGGGATAAATCTGTCAAAACACATTGTGTTGGATGTTGAGGGGCTGCCGTGGATGCAGCCATCAGTGTCACCAGTGTCACTYGTGAGGGGAACCGGCCCCCTGCACTGCCTCAGTAGTGCCCTGTCCTCCATCTGTCATGGCCATGGCCAGTCTGGGCTGCTCAGAGCCCACAGTGCTGCAGTTGGGTGCTTGSTGCATCTGCCCCAGGGCTGTGAGTGTGAGTGTGAGTGTGAGCTGTGCAGGAATTGAGTGCCCTGCTGTGTCCCTGGCAGGGCTCCTGTGCTGCAGAGTGCTGCCATCACCCCGGCCTCTGGCTCTCAACTCCTCACCAGGGAACACCAAACCATGGCAGACAATCCTCACTGGGTCACTCATTTCAGTCTCTCGTGCTCTGATCTGGCTGTGCCTGGGCAGTTTGAGAGGAGCTCTGTCAGTCATGCACTCACTGGGTAGAGTGCTGCACACCCCCTCTTTCCTCGTGCAGGTTCAGATTGGGTTTAAACAAGTTCCTGTTTGTTGCAGTGTGGCTGCAGTGTGTAACACTCGGCCCTGTGCTTTGTGTGCAGTCAGGACTCACCYTCCTGCTGCTGCACAGGTTCCCAAYGGGATTTGCTCWGCAGCAGGGCTSACTCAATGGCTTTGGCCCCCAGCCCCATCATTTAGTGTTGGTTTTGTTCCTGTGCTGGTGCCTCTCTGTGTTTGTGAGAGGCTGAAGGAGCTGTGGGCACAAGGAGTGCACAGCATTGCTCTGTGTGTGTGTGCTGAGGCAGGAGCAGCTGAGCCAGAGCTGAGCACGGGCTCTGGGCAGAGCTGACACACCATGTTCACCCCTCTGTGTGCACAAAGCTTCTGCCATCAGTGCCCTTTGCAGTTGTGCAGCAGCCCTGGGAGCCCTGCTCTGCCTCAGGAGGGGTTGGCAGCCATGCAGTGAC
Source organism: Malurus melanocephalus (assembly GCF_030028575.1). Taxonomy (NCBI): domain Eukaryota; kingdom Metazoa; phylum Chordata; class Aves; order Passeriformes; family Maluridae; genus Malurus; species Malurus melanocephalus. The sequence goes on along the minus strand of NW_026623685.1, from coordinate 328,414 downwards.
CGTGTTGGCTTCCCAGATGTAGCACCTGAGARACGAAATTGGTGACTCTGAGGTTCCCCTTTATTTGTGGTCTTTGTGGCAGCAAAGGACAGAGCTCAGCACAGGAGTTTGTTGGTCTCCATTGTTGGGGTGTGTTCCTCATGGCACAAATCCAGCACAGTAAAAGTCTCATTGCCTCGTGGATTCCTGCACTGACATGATCATTCTCCTCTGAGAGAAAGGTGTCTGGGGTTGGGTATTTTCAGTAGCCACAGCTTTGACTCAGCTTCAGCAAAGATGGCTAGTTTCCCTGGGAAAACAMACAGGTCAGCATCCCTTGAGTGTGCTTTGCTGGCTGTAAACATGCCTCCTGCGGCAGGTGGATGCTGAGTCCTGCTTGCTTTTGCCACCTGTGACAACCTCCTGAAATCTTCATCGTGGGCTTTGCTCCTCTCTGCTGTTGGCTCTTGTTCCAGGTTGTTTGTGGTGGTTGGAAAACCATTGGTGCTGAGTGTGGCAGTGTGTGCAGCACTGATGGATGGGCSTGCTCCTTTCCCTCTTGCTCTCAGGAGCTCTTTGCAGAGTTTGGGACCTTGAAGAAGGCAGCTGTGCACTATGACAGATCTGGTCGCAGTCTAGGAACGGCAGATGTGCATTTTGAGAGGAAGGCTGACGCGCTGAAGGCCATGAAGCAGTACAATGGGGTCCCCTTGGATGGTGAGTCTGCGTGGCTGTTCCTGTAGCTGCAGTGGAACATGCCCACGTCTCCYGCAGCCCCACATCCCTCTCCCATGCCCGTGTTGCTCCCTGCCACCTCCACACGTGCTGTGCAGACTGACAGAGCTCTGTGTCCCTGCAGGGCGCCCCATGAACATCCAGCTGGTGACATCACAGATCGACACGCAGCGGAGACCAGCACAGAGGTGAGGGAGCCCCTGCCTCGGCCGTGGGCCAGGGAGGTGCTGGGCCCCTTCCTGCTGGGGAACGTGGGTCCTCTCTGGCTTTACTGAAGCACTAAAACAGTCATGTTTAAAACTCACAGCGTAAACAGAGGTGGCATGATCAGAAACCGCGGCGTCTCGGGGGGATTTGGAGGTGGAGGCAACAGGCGAGGGACTCGTGGTGGTACCAGAGGGAGAGGCAGAGGAGCTGGAAGAACCTCCAAACAGCAGCTCTCTGCAGAAGAACTAGATGCACAGCTGGATGCTTACAATGCCAGGGTAAGTGCTGCTTGGGCCCTGTCGTGGGCTCCCCACAGCATCACATCCTGGGAAACTCTGACAGCCTGGAGCTGGCASAARAGARAAAGCATTTTCCAGGYCCTTGGACTGAGGCAGTCTCTCTGAAGCTGAGCTGTGCCTTGGCTTGGGCTCAGCTTTGTGTTCCAGGGCACTGTGTCACCTGCTGTTACTGAYGGCTGAGGGACAGCCTCTGCTCTTGCCAGGCTGGGACAGCTCCTCTGTGACTGGAACAGCTTTTACAAGCTGAACAAAACCCACAGAGCTGATAGGCTGCAGGAATGGGAAAACAGAAAGGAAAATCCCATGTGGAAGAGCAGTGTATTGTGCTTTTGGGGGAAAGGTGTGGTGTTGGTAGCAGAGGAGCCCCAGCCTGGGGAGCCCTGGGCAGTTGTGGCTGTACCTGTGACCTTGTGCCACAGCTGGGTCGGGATCTCAACAAAGCTGAGGCCACAGGGTGTAGGACTGGGGTAAGTCAGGGTGAGCAACAAGTGGAATGAACAGGAATTCCAGGAAAAGCCTTGGAGCCGTGCAGAGGGTGCTGTACTGTCCTGCTCAGCACAGTGTGCTGTGGCTGGGACCCGCCTGTCCCTGTCCCCAGAGTTTGTGGCTCACCCAGGCCGGGCTGCCAGGGAAGGTTGGGTTGGGTGCAGGGGCTGCAGGGGCAGGGCTGCTGTCGGCACACGGTGACACTTGTCCCCTCTCTTGCAGATGGACACCAGCTAAGGCGGCAGCAGTGGCGCAGGGAAGGACTCCACTCTCGCTCCATACTCCTGGCAGGGGCTGCAGCTGTGGCTACTACTACCGAGGATGGGATTTGTTTTACTTTTATGTTCTGGGATAGGTTTTAACTCCTGTAAAGGTTTTTTTTAATTCTCAGCAGACCTGTTTTGTACCGAGTTATTTTTGGGATAAATTTTTCTGGTTGCCTGTTGGGCCGAGGTGGCTTTTTCACCTTTGCCGTAATAAAATAGAACCGTGTCTAGAGCTGTGGCTGATGCCTTGCCGTGCTGGATCCCGCACCCCATCCCGCTTCCCACACACCGTGTTCTGTGCGCCGCTGTGCCGTGTGTCATCCCGCCCCGCCGCTCCCGTTCTGCTCTCCCGGTGCCGGTCCCGTTCTGCTCTCCCGGTGCCGGTCCCGTTCTGCTCTCCCGGTGCCGGTGCCGGTCCCGTTCTGCTCTCCCGGTGCCGCTCCCGTTCTGCTCTCCCGGTCCGGTCCCGTTCTGCTCTCCCGGTTCGGTCCCGTTCTGCTCTCCCGGTGCCGGTCCCGTTCTGCTCTCCCGGTGCCGGTCCCGTTCTGCTCTCCCGGTTCGGTCCCGTTCTGCTCTCCCGGTGCCGGTGCCGTCCCGTTCTGCTCTCCCGGTGCCGCTCCCGTTCTGCTCTCCCGGTGCCGGTCCCGTTCTGCTCTCCCGGTGCCGGTGCTGGTCCCGTTCTGCTCTCCCGGTTCGGTCCCGTTCTGCTCTCCTGGTCCGGTCCCGTTCTGCTCTCCCGGTGCCGGTGCCGCTCCCGTTCTGCTCTCCCGGTCCCGTTCTGCTCTCCCGGTGCCGGTCCCGTTCTGCTCTCCCGGTGCCGCTCCCGTTCTGCTCTCCCGGTGCCGGT